>NW_026881553.1:0-35049 GCF_032173495.1 Musca vetustissima | reverse complement strand
ATGGGGACTTTGTCGCACTATTTAGATAAAATCGGACGAAAATATATATGGGAGCTACATCTTAATCTGAACCGATTTCCACGAAACTTAGCACACATCATTCTAGACTTTATTCTGTACACTATGCTAAAACTCGTGCAAATCGAAAGATTTTCAGGGACTTTGGTGCTCCATTTACCAAAAATCGGGCGAAACTATATGTGGGAGCTATATCTAAATCTGAACCGATTTTCGTGAAACATCGCACACATCATTCTAGGCTTTATTCAGTACGCTGTGCAAATCGCAAGATATATAGGGACTTTGGTGCACCATTTACCTTAAATCGGACGAACATATATATGGGAGCTATATCTAAATCTGAACCGTTTCTTACGAAACTTAGCACACATCATTCTAGGCTCAGTTCAGTACGCTGTGCCAATCGAAAGATATTTGGGACTTTAGTGCACCATTTACCTTAAATCGAGTGGGAATATATATGAGAGCTATATCTAAATCTGAACCGATTTTTCCCAATTTCAATAGGGTTCGTCCTTGGGCCAAATGAATGAGCTGTGCCAAATTTCATCCAATTCGAATAATAAATGCGACCTGTACAATTTAACATGGACAGACAGACGGACGGACATGCTTAAATCGACTTACAAAGTGATTCTATGCATATTCTCAAACGGAACCATGTGTCTATCTCGTTTCCTTTTGCTGTTATTGCTGTATTGGCGCTATACCAAAACGAGGCAGAACTTATCATACGCATATCAAATGTTAGCCTATCCTGTGGGAATATAAACCCCAAAATACCCTAGATAACAAATAATAGGGGTAACAATGTTGTACCTAAATTAGCGATATTCGATGGTGAGATGATAATCCAATGTATAAAATTCCCAAATGAGAGATGTGCCGTTATATGGGACTGCCAAACCTTGGTCTAATAAATATATATGGGGGACATACCAAACGTGGACATTTACTATACCAAACAATGGAAGAAAGGCATGTGTTCAATATTAAAGCTCCTTCTTAACTTTCTTTCGTAATTTCAGCTCCCATATATGTTTGCCTAGAATGTTTTGTGTTAGGGTTTGTTGAATTCCGTTCTGATTAAGTGAACCTTCCATATATTTATTTGTCCGGTTTTATGTAAATGGTGCACCTTAAATACTACACGAGTTGCTTGATATTCGAATTGAGCCCAGAATGACGTGAGTAAATTTTTGTTAAAATTGGTTCAGATTGTTATAGCTCCCATATATGTTATAGTCCGGTTTTATGCAAATGGTGCTCAGAGGAGGCTATGTTTGTTCACCATATATGAAAAATACATGAATTGAGTCTAGAATGAAGTGTGTTTGGTTTTGCTGAAATTGGTTCACCTAAATTGTTTGGAAGAATTTGAATACAACGCCTTAAATTTCTTTCTTTCAGCAGGCGGATAGATATGTTTTGGGTCTCCGACGCATATATCAAGATGCGGCTAACGTAATGACAAATTTAATATAGACTCCACCTTATTATCCATCTTATTATGTAAGGTTTAAACATTTTACTTACCATGTCTTATTTCACATAATTTATATATATAAATATTAATAACACAATTATATTAGATATTTTGAAACATACATTTTATTGCCTTCAAATTAACTTACAAACTAATTACACTCATCATTCGACATTCTTAATGCCATCATCATAACTTATAGTTAAAATTAAATTTAGATATTTTACTTAATCTCAATAAATCTATAAATATTTGTTGCAAACGATTTCCTGAATCGTTTTTGTTTTAGAATTTCAATTGTTTACGAGCCTTCGAGTACATCCGCAAACGCATACGATTCGTTTGCCTTGATTCCATTTTCATACCGGCCAAATGACTTTGTGGTGTCTCTGGATAATCAGCAATCAACTTGATGCCACTCAAATCACAATAGGCCTTTTCACGTAGTTCGATTTTCTTCAGTTTGGGTGATTTGTAGCACAACGTTGATTTGGTAAGATTGTCCGGCTGCTGGCTGTTGATGGGGCGAGCAAAGATGCTTCTCATGATTTCGTAGAAGACGATAAGAACGGCTATTTGTACGATATTCAAATTGTCCATGTTGTTGGGCTTTTTTGATTTTACTTTTTGGGTGGGGAAAGTTGTTGTTGAATTTGTTGTTATTGTAGTTTCCAAAAGAGGGTTTGTGGGTGGGTGCGTAGTAACCACAAGTCAAAGATGTTTGTAGCTCAACTGGAATTCTAGTGTTGTCAAGTTAAATGTTAATGATTTACACACCACAACGTACCACAAGCAAATGATGATCTCTAACAAGGGTTTTGGGTATTTTATACTGTTGACAAAACAATGTTACCAACAACAACTACATGACACTAAACACAACAACACACAGTAATCAGAACAGGTAGTTAAAACATCGCATGTCCCTTTTGACAGTTGGCAAAAACAAGATAAGTTAACGTATAAATAAATCTATTTTTTAATCTTTGTGGAAAACCCGGAAAATTATGTCCTGTGTTTTTTTTCAGACAAACATGGGATTATAATTTTTGGCTACCTGCCATCATGTTTTTGTGTTATAAGTCACAACACTTAATTAGTAGAAGTTGTCCCTATGTAGAAGAAAACATGTTTTTAAATTAGATGGTTGCATTTTTTATACCCTCCACCATAGTACGAAGGGTATATTGAATTTGTCATTCCGTTTTTCACCCATCGAAATATTAATTTCCGATCATATAAATATATTCTTGCTCTGCGTAAAATTATATAACCCGTCTGAGTGTCTATTGTAATTATTATAGCCCTTCACTAACTGGGGTCGATCGGTACCTACACATTGAGATACTTTGGAGATTTTGAGCGCGCTCAAGAACCCCAAAATACCGAAAATTCTGTTTTCTTGCTTTTTTGTTCTTATTGGTTGCCAAACGTCCCCGCAGAGAGTTATCAATATTGGCCCAATTCTTAGAGTAGACCCAAATATAACCTAACCCCCAACCGTTATTTTTGGTATTTGAGCACGTTTTTGAAGTGCATATTGGTATTTGGTCAATTTAAGGATTATGAGCGCATTTTTTTCGACCAAATCAGCGAATTTGATAATTCTGGTCCTCGCGGCATACCAAATATCCTTAAAATTTCAATATTGATCAACCAAATTGACTGTAATTTAAAAATCTTCCGACAAAAAATTATCAATATTCGTCAAAAGTATTATAAATGAACTGATTTTGGTTCCATTTACAATATTAGGTACTAATAATAAGAAGTGTACATCAACACTATTCCAGCCATATATTTTGAATGAAAATGCCAGCTCTTAATCGTACCACTGCACTTTGGGCGGGGAGTCCTATTTTTGTCAAAAAAGTCTATTTCAGATAGAGAGGAAAAAATTATATATTGCAAATTTTTGAGCTTTACACCAGTGAGACTTTATATCCCAAATGACTCAATGTCAAAGTCAAAATTTTATATTTTTATGAACATATATGATACCCTTCACCACATTGGGTACATACAGTAGATATACAATATCCACAGCATCTTTGGGGGCAATTAAAGTAGAATCGGACGAAATTAAATGCGTATGTTGTTTAAGATATGAGCTAATTTAAAACCAGTAAATAAAGTAGTAAAGTCGGACGGGGCCGACTATATGAAACCCTTCACCACTTTGGGTATATTCAACCGATGGAATCCTAACAGACGTTGCATTTTTGAAGGACCACTAACATGAAATTTAACATGTCATTCTGCAACCTATACTAAATTTTGGTCAGATATAGAGTTGTTTCTTACAATGGGACAAACTTATGTAAATACAATTAAAGCAAAATATCGAAAACTAAACCGATTATTTCAGTATGTTTTGTGCATTCGGCCAAATTTTGGGTTCTTCATTAACTTGTAAATCCAAATCGAAGGATATATAGGGACTTTGGAAATCGAAGGATATATAGGGACTTTGGCGCACAATTTACCTAATTTCAATAGGTTTCGTCCTTGGGCCAAATAAATGAGCTATCTCAAATTTCATCCAATCGAATCAAAAAGCTACTTGTGCAGATTTTGGTTATTTGCGGTACCACTTGTATGAAATCGATCAAACTTATATATGGGAATATGTATAGCTAGACGTAGACGCTAGACTGCAGTACATAGCGCTGTCCAAAATTTATATTGAGCGGTTATATCTGTATCTGAATATATTCTAAAAAAATCAATACACATTATCCTAAGTTTAATTTGGTACGTTGTATATAAATTCTTCCAAATCAGAAAAATCTTAGTTATTTAGCACACAAATTAGATGAATAAATTTCAACAAACGCAAACACGCGTCATTCTAGACTTAATTTATATATTTCATGTATGGTGAACAAACATAGCCTTCTCTGGGCACCATTTGCATAAAACCGGGAGATAACATATATGGGAGCTATATCTATCTGAACCGATTTCAACAAAACTTTACGCACGTCACTCTAGGCTCAATTCTATATCCTTATCAAAAATCAAAAAACCCAAAACAAAACATTCTAGGCAAACATAAACGGGAGCTATATATAAATCCGATTTCATCCAATTCAGATCATAAATGAGACCTGTACTTTGTTAAAAATTTAACATGGATAGACGGACGGACATGCATAAATCGACTCAGAAAGTGATTCTAAGCATATTCCCAAGTGAGCGATACGCTTATCGTTTACTATTGCCTCTTAAAAACATGTGTGAAGGGTATAAAAACCTGAGGCCCTCAATTTGTATACCCTTCACAGCGCTGTGGTACACGGTATTATGTCTTTGTGCATACGTTTGTAACAGGCAAAAGGAATCGAGATAGACCGATGTTTCCTTATGAGAATATGCATAGAATCACTTTTTGAGTCGATTTATATATATATATATATATATATATATGCATCCGCACGCATGTCCATCTGTTGATATTAAATTGTAAACAAGTTAAAAACGTTAAGTTCGGCCGGGCCGAACTTTGGATACCCTCTACAGATACTTGAAATGAAAATATAGGGAGCATACCAAAAAGTGAACCTATACCGATAATTCTACAAATTTCAGCAATTTTTAATGTAAACCCCAAAGCATGGACTGATACTAATAACGCATGGTAGAATATACAATCCTCTACTACTGCAATTTAGTTTACAAAGTTAGATTACGTAGTGTAGGAATTAGCGAATATTTGGGGTTATAATTATATAAGGGCTATGACTAATTAATGCCCAATATTTTGGTTTTGTGTCTCAATTCTTTGCTTCAGGAGGTATAATTAATTATACGGGGCCGATGCTGGCCGCTATATTTCATTATCGTCAAGTTCGAGTTTTTAAATAAAGATTTCCTTAGAAAGCGGAAAGATACACACGGAACTAATCACCCCACTATTTTAATATAAGAAGGGGGTTATATGAGAACTACCCCTAAAAGTGAGCGAATATTAATAAATTATGGAAGGAAGATTTGTTACCATATGCGACTACAGAATACCAAATTACAGCGAATTCGCTACCCAAAAATGGACGTACATTTATAATTTTTGTGGAGACATTTGGTACCCAATGTACCAAATTTTAGCGAATTCGGTTGAAAAGCGCGCTCAAGAACCCCCCACCTTATATGGGGGCTAAACGTGGACCGATATGGCCCATCTTCGAACTTGACCTGCTGCCAGACAAAAGACTCTAAGCAAAATATTAGCGATCTTTTTCAATTCCTTCAGTAGATAGCGTAATTACAACAGATAGACGGACTTGGCTAGGTTGTCTTAGAATTTTACTCTGATCAAGAATATATATATATACTTTATAGAGGAAATGAATATTTCGATAAGTTACGGAATGACAAAATGAATATACCCTCCATACTATGGTGGAGGGTATAAAAAAATAAAGACTGTGCCAAAATAGTGTAATTGGAATAGTGTAGTTGGAAAATAATGGTAGTTGACCTTTATGTGGGGTTTATGTAGGCGAAGAAATTTTATATCTTGAAATAACCTGGAATGTCAAATTAGAAACATATATAGGAAATTTGGTACACCATTTACATAAAATTGGGCCGGGAATTTTTTATGAGGGCTATGACAAAATTGATCACATATTGACGATTTGAAATAAACTTTGTACAACATATTATCTTTACCATATTTCATACATTCAAGATCCAAAATGCGACTTGTACTTTGTTTCAAAATTTCAATATTATTAATTGAATATAAGGCGAATGAAATGTCCGATTTAAATCAAACTTTACACAACCTATTATCTTTACGTGTCTATCTCAATCGTTTTCTTTTGCCTGTTACAAACATATGCACAAAGACATAATACTCTGTACCACCGTGTGGTGAAGGGTATAATAATTTGTATGTTAAAACTGACTATTTCGAGTAACGACTATCCCCTATACTATGGTAGAATATGCCTACAAGGGGACAGCCCCTGCTTACGGAACTAATCAGCTAACTAAACGCAGGCGAATATTAATATTTTTTGTTCAGATGATTTGTTACCATATGCAAATACAGAATACCAAATTACAGCGAATTCGGTTGAAAAACGCACTCAAAAACCCCAAAATGCCGAAAATTGACCTAATGGACCTATATTTATAATTTTTAGTGGAGAAATTTGGAACCCAATAAGAACCTATTGTACCAAATTTCAGCGAATTGGGTTTAGAAACACGCTTGAACACCACAAAATACCACAATATATATTGGGGTACCAGAAAAAGTATACCGATATTTATGATTTGTAGTGGAGACATTTGGTACCCAAAAATAACCCAATGTATACATTTTAGTGATTTCGATTAAAATGTATAAATTTCAGTGATTTCGAACGAAAAGCGCGCTCAAGCACCCCAAAATGGCGAAAATTGGGGGTACTCTTATGTGGAGCTATGCCTAAACGTAAACGAACTTGACCTGCCTGCAGACAAAAATGCAAAATTTCAGCACCGTATCTCAATTCCTTCAGATGATGGTGTGATTACAACAGACAGACAGACGAACTTACATGCCTAGATCGTCTTAGAATTTCACCTTGATCAAGAATATATATACTTTATAGGGTCGGAAATGAATATTTCGATGAGTTACAAACGGAATGACAAAATTAATATAGTCGCATTTATTTGGATCAAGGACGAACACTATTGAAATTGGGAAAATCGGTTCCGATTAAGATATAGCTCCCATATATATTTTCGTCAGATTTAATGTAAATTGTGCACCAAAGTCCCTATATATCATCCGATTGATGTCTAGATTGATGTGCTAAGTTTTGTGAAAATCTGTTCAGATTTTGACATATATATTTTCTTCCGATTTCATGTAAAGAGTGCACTAAACACCTAAAGTTTTACAAATTGACACAGATTTTTTTTGTACAATGTACAATTATTCTCTTGCGAGTTTCGTTGTAGTGGGTTCAGATTTAGATGTAAGTCACACATATATATTTTCGTCCGATTTTAGGTAAATGATGCCCCAAACTCCTAATGTTTGCCCGATTGGCACAAATTTTTTCACAACGTATCAAATTGGGACTAGAATGAAGTTTTGTTGAAAGTATAGCAGATGTAGATATATCTTCCGTAAATATTTTGAACGGGTGTCTGCTTAGAATTATATTTTAAACAGTACGCCATACATTAAATTTATTTCGTTTAATTTATTTAAGTTCGTTTCATTTATTTAAGTTCGTTTAGTTTC
Organism: Musca vetustissima; assembly: GCF_032173495.1. Taxonomy (NCBI): domain Eukaryota; kingdom Metazoa; phylum Arthropoda; class Insecta; order Diptera; family Muscidae; genus Musca; species Musca vetustissima. Next base: position 27,292 of record NW_026881553.1, on the reverse strand, counting down.
ATGTTAGTCGACATAGAATTTTATTCTGATCAGGAATACATATTCTTTGTGGTGTCTCCGGTGAATATTATTATAAGGTTATTATAGCTCTGTGTGGCCCAAGAGTTTGTAAAGCCGTGAAATATTGGTCCCATAATTTGTAAACACGCTATACGCTACTGTTATGGACACATCATCACGATGTTTTGTATGTTGGTTCGGTTAGGACTAATAAAGACACCTATTTTTATACCTATTCACCACACTGAGACAGACACATGGTTCCTTTTGAGAATATGCATGAACTCACTTTCTGAGTCGATGTACGCATGTCCGTTCGTCTGTCTGTCCGTCCGTCCATGTATTTTGTGAACAAAGTACAGGTCGCATTTATGATCGGATTTGGATGAAATTTTACACAGGTTACTTATTTGGCCCAAGGACGAACCCTATTGAAATTGGGAAAAATCTGTTCAGATTTAGATATAGCTCCCATATATATATATATATATATATATATTTTCGCCCGATTTAATGTAAATGGTGCACCAAAGTCTCTATATATCTCTCGATTTGCACGAAATTTGGCACAGCGTAATGAATTGGGTCTAGAATGATGTGTGTTCAGTTTCCTGAAAATCGGTTCAGATTTAGATATAGCTCCCATATATATTTTTGTACGATTTAATGTAAATGGTACACCAAAGTCCCTATATATCTCTCGATTTGCACGAAATTTGGCACAGCGTAATGAATGATGTGTGTTAAGTTTCTGCTCAGATTTAGATATAGCTCCATATATATATATTCGTCCGATTTAATGTAAATGGTATACCATAGTCCCTATATATCTTTCGATTTGCACGAAACTTGGCATAGCGTAATGACTTAGGTTTAGAATGATGTATGTTAAGTTTCCTGAAAATGGGTCCAGATTTAGATATAGCTCCCATATATATTTTCGTCCGATTTAATGTAAATGGTGTACCAAAGCCCCTACATATCTTTCGATTTGCACGAAATTTGGTATAGTGTACTGAATTAGGTCTAGAACGGTGGGTGTTAAGTTTCGTGAAAATCAGTTCAGATTTAAATATGGCTTCTATATCTGACCAAATGAAAAATTTTGTATCGGTTTCAGAATGACATGTTTACGGATCCAATTTCATTTTACTGGTCCTTTAAAAATGCGACATCTGTTAGGATTCGTCTGTTGAATATAGTCAAAGTGGTGAAGGGTATCATATAGTCGGCCCCGACCGACTTTACTAATTTCCTTACTTTTTTTATATTTAGGGGATTTGGATATTATGTTCACGGTACTTTTCATGATAATCGGCCAATATTTAGCGGGTCAAATTAACACTGATTTTTATGTAAAAATTGGTAAACTTGTATTCTGTGGCATATATATTTACGGACATATGCCGCAGAAGTTGACAGTAAATACAAGAGCAATGGTTGACCTTTTAATTAATGCCTATTATATTATTATATGTACTCGGATATGACAGTTATACCAAGATTGTTTCGCTACGAAATCTTACAGGAAAGTTCAAGATTTTGCCAGGGACGACACTTATAAATTTCGGCGATGATCAGCTTATATTAAGCAGATGGATGGGACCGGAATCTTTATTTCTAGATGGTGTAAATATCGCCCAGGCTCGGAGTATAAATCTACAGAAATTTAGAGTTCGGAGGTGTTTGTGTAGGAAATCATGTGGTCGGTCCCATCCGATTATACTGCTCCGCCCACTTACTTTGGATTTAATATCATAGCCATACATGTTATGACATTATTGAGGTAATCTGGATATTCTTTGACGATGTTCAGTAGCTACTGACCGATGTCCGTGCGACGTTATTTTGTCCCACATTTAAAAATCAAGCATACAAACAAACCGACAATCCAAAATGTCTGATATTACCACCAAATATATCAGACACTTGTACCAGATTTCGAAAATGACTTCTGATATAGCTAATTGTTTTAAATTGTTTGTCATAAATTGTATCATTATATATTAAACATTTATTCCCACAATAATTTTTTTTAATTTTTAACCTTTCAATGAAAACCAAAAACGATGAAATAACGAAGTTCAAATCTCATCATCAAAATCACATTAACACCACCATCAACCAACCAACAAAAGAACAAGCAACGACAACATCAGCAACAATAAAACCTCCATAGACATCATTTTCTATTCAGACATAGGAAAAGCACACATAATCACCTGTCGTGAAAAATTTATGTGTCCAATATGTAAAATAGCCTCTGTCGTACATTAGAGCAAGGATATGCTGAACACCGGGTTTTGTGGCACTTGTTTGATGTTTGCAACAAGTTGTGAAGATAAATCGTTGCTATTTTCTTTCGTTTCATACGATGGGACAAGGGATGTGGTGTCGTCGTGGTCGTACGGTGGTGGACGACATTTGGCCATTGGCGGTATTGTCGACTTGTGGCATTTTGTATGGATGAGTATGTGTGCGAATCTAAAATCACAAAAATAAACAGAAACCCAAACAAACCGGTGTGAATAACGCCATTGAAAATATGATAAACACACATGCACACCAACAGACACACACACACAAACATGATTCTTCAAACATCATATCTTTTGTGTTGGTGATTATATGAAAGAGATTGGTTATACAGACAAAGAGTAAAGGGTGAGGGACGAGAAGGAAACCAAAAGATATGTGGCATGTGTGTCGTAGTACGTATGACTGTTGGCCAACAATGCGTGTTTATTCGCCCACAGTGACAAGATTAGCCTTAGATATTAGCGCCTGCAATCAAAATGTTGCATTAACGCACCTGACTGAATGGCTGGTTGGCTGACTGGTAGCCCAGTTGTCTGGTTGGTTAACTGTTGTGTTCTATGTGCCTTTGTCAGTTTGTATGTCTGTTGGTTGGCAAATTAAGGTACGTTTTATGGTTTAGATAGCATTTTGTTTGACAACGAACCAAAAAGGAAATGTTGACACCGTTTGGTGGTCAAGTTGGACGGGTTACGAACAATGATTAATGTCGTGGATTTAAGGCAAATTGTTGCAAGACTATCTGAAGCAAAATAGTAGCTAACATAAATGAAATTTGCCACTATTTTCAAGTATAAGTTCCAAGGTAATAAATTGTATGCAACAACAACGAGTTAAAAATACCGATCGATTTATTGAAAGTACGGGAATTTATTATCTGTTTATTTTTATACTCTTCACCGCACTGTGCTACAGGGTATTATGTCTTCATGCATATGTTTGTAACAGGCAAAAGGAAACGAGACAGACACATGGTTCCTTTTGAGAATATGCATAAAATCATTTTCTGAGTCGATTTATGCATGTCCGTCCGTCCGTCCGTTTCGAATTAAATTAAGTCTGGAATGAAGATCGGACGAATATATATATATATATATATATATATATTAAATTTTAGATATAGATTAAAGTTTAAATAGTACATCATATCAAATAGTGTGCCTCAAGTTTGCTTTAAGGGGACCCCCCATTCTCGGGGTCAACATTTTTTTTTTTTTTTTTTTTGATTTAATTCGATTCTACACTAATTCAAGAATGTCCCTACAGAATTACAAGGGAAAATCTCAAGAACTCTTGAAAATATAGGCGATTTATTGTGTCAGCATCAAGTGACGGCTACAGAGCTTCTCAAACTTTAAACATGTTTTTCTCTTTTGCGAATGGCGGGCACGATAACTCAAAAACTAAAAATCCAATAGATTCCAAATTTTTACACGTTTCTCTGTGAGTGTATAGCTATCGTATGAACTAGGATAAAGCCAATCGGTGAAGATCTTCCTTATTTTTTAACATGGTTTTTGGTAAAAAATCGGCGATTTTCCAAAAATATTTTTTCAAAGGTCCGCCATTTGGTAATTTTAGAGCGAAGTCAATAATCCTAGTTCATACGAGAGCCAGACATGTACTCTTTCTAACACCGTTGGAATTTTCGGATTCCGATGTTGCAGTAAGGAGTTATCATGCCCGCCATCAAAAATAAGGTCTTTTCTTTGATTACAAAAACCAACAACAAAACAATAACAAAAATTTTTGTAAATTATTTTTCTTCTCTTTTAAATCTTCAAATATATATGTGCAAAGTTACAAACCTTAACAAGCATTGGTATTGATTTACCAGCCCATTGAAAATCTTGAAAAATTAAAATCGAGAATGGGTGGGGTTCCCTTAAATCGATTTACAAAATAAAGCATAGGCTGCAGAATGACATTATGTAGGTATTCGTTCAATATGTATACATATGTAAAATATACCCAAATTGATGAAGGGTAACATATAGTCCGACTTTACTACTTTCCCTACTGGTCTCTATATCGTAAAATTCACAACAATACCAAAAATTTTAATTTTGTAGATTTTTCTTTTAATATGTTTCGTCCATAATCAGGTCATGACATATGAAATCCATTTTGCGGCCCTTGGGCTACATTGGGCCACAAAGAGTTAATAAGATTTACGCAGTATGTCAAGACATGCCCTGAAAGTAAAATAGGCTAGACAAACTTCAAAAATGTCCCATGCATGCGGAGTTATATCATCAATAGTGGTCGTACCTCAAAAATTATGAGCCTGTATATGGGTATATCATAAAATCTGTAAATAGATAACGGCTTCAAAATTTGTCAGATTAACGTGTGTGTAAATACTCCTCATCTGTACAAAAATGAACATGGTGCGATCAGCGGAAAATTCACATTCTACTGCATTATCAAAATCAGCATATTGAAAATAGAAAACGTGAACAAATTGTACTGAGATTTTCACAGAACGCCATGACATGCACTGGGAATAACGTAGGTTATATTCACTTCTAAAATTCCGCGTGGATGCGGAGTTATATCATCGAACGTAACCATACCTCAAAAATATTTCTGAGTGGTGTAAATACGCATCTATACAACATGAGCGTGGTACGATCAAGGTAAAATGTACTCCTCATTACATTTGAATCTATATAAATATATTGTTTGTGGACTCAAAAAAACACTGAACAGAGTTTACTTAAAAGTTAAGATACTTAGGTTAGACAAACTTTTAAAAGTCCGCATGGATGATTCTAAAGAATTCATATATCTGAATGAATATATGTATTTTGAGTAACATGGATGTCATTTGTCATTTTGTGAAAACATGTTTACATTGGAAACCAGTAAGGAAAGTAGTAAATTCGGACTGGTCCCACTATATGCTACCCTTCACCACTTTGGGTATATTGTACATATGTAGGAAACATTTGTACATTTGAAAAACTATCTATAGCAAAATTTATACGCTCTATTCGGTACGCCGCACTGTTGATTTCAATCAGACACACATTCGAAATACATACATACAACAACGTCATTCAAATCACAATTTGATACGTTGTGCAAAATTTCTTGTTAATCGGGCAAACATTAGAAGTTTGGTACACCATTTAGGTAAAATCGAACAAATATATATATTTATATGTGGGAGCTATATCGAAACCTGAACCGATTTTTCCGAAACTTATCACATATCATTCCAGACTCAATGTCAAATTTCGTGCAAATCGAAGGATATACAGGGACTTTGGTGAACCATTTACATAAAATCGAACGAATTCGTATATATTTAAATTTTAACCAATTTTCACGAAACTTAACTCACATCACTCTAGACTTCATTCAGTACCCCATGCCGATTTCCGTGCAAATCGAAATTTATATAGGGACTTTGTTGCTATACCGAAATCGGAACCGATTTTTCTTAAATTTACCACACATCATTCCAGACTCTATTCAGTACGCTATGCCAAATTTTGTGCAACTTTGATTGACCATTTACATAAAATCGAACGAAAATATATATGGGAGATATATCTAAATCTGAACCGATTCTGGATTTAATTCAGATGGCTATGCCAAATTTCGTGCAAATCGAAGGATATATAGGGACTTTGGTGCATTATTTACCTAAAATCAGACGATAATATATGGAAGCTATATCCAAATCTGAACCGATTTTTTCCCAATTTCAATAGGGTTCGTCCTTGGACCAAATAAATGAGCTGTGCCAAACTGCATCCAATTCGAATCAAAGTACAGGTTTACAATTTAACATGGACGAACGGACGGACGGAGGTAATACAGCCGCTTCTAGGAACAACAATGACCTAATTGAGCTACCGCTGCATACACCTTTTGGTTTTTGTTATCACTCTGTACTCCATTAAATACCATCTGCCAAATTTCGTGTAAATCGAACAAACATAAGCCTACGGTGCACGATTTATATAAAATCAAACTAAAATATTTATATCTAAATCTGTTTCCAACAAAACTTCACAGACATCAGTCTAAATCTGAATCGATTCTAACAAAGCTTCGAATACATAATATGGACCTGATTCAGTACTCTGTGCAAAATTTTGTCTCAATCGGACAAATATTGGGAGTTTGGTGCATCATTCACATAAAATCGGACGAAACTATATATGGAAGCTATATCTAAATCTGAACCGATTCCAACAAAACTTCACAGACATCAGTCTGGACCTGATTCAATACTCTATGCAGAATTTTGTTCCAATAGGGTAAATATTGGGTGTTCGCATACATCAATCTGGACCTAATTCAGTACTCTGTGAAAAATGTTGTCTCAATCGGACAAATATTGGTAGTTTGGTGCATCATTCATATATTTAATCAGTAATACAAAATCTTACACCTTATTTCCGAGTTTCTGTTATAGAATCGATACTTTGAAGACGTGGGTAAAAATAAAATCGGACGAAACTATATATGTGGGAGCTATATCTAAATCGGAACGATTTACTCCAATTTCAATAAGGTTCGTCCTTGTGCCAACTAAGTGAACTTTTCCAAATTTCATCCAAATCGGATCATAAATGCGATCTGTGCTTTATTCACAAAAATACATGGATGGACAGTCGGACGCACATCCGTAGATCGACTCAGAAAGTGATTCTATGCGTATTCTCAAAAGGAACCATAGGTCTATTTCGATTCCTTTTGCCTGTTACATATACATACAAAGACATAATACCCTGTACCACAAAGTGGTGAAGAGTATATAAATATTATAGTATTTGGAAAAATTGTAAAGCTTGCCAATTCCTGGTATGTTAATAAAATCAGGAAATCGTGCTAAGTAACCATGACAATTTCTTGATAGGCAGAGTAGCCAAGGATGTAGCTTAGCTTTAACTATAAATCCTAATATCAATCTATGGAGCTTCCTTTTTTATGAAAGGGACAATGAATTAGAGATCATCGTTATAAAAGTATTCCATCGGTAAGTAGCATCGGGCCTATCTACCAACATTCCAGTGAAGATATGTGGGAGCGAGATAGTCGAATGGACATCGTACTTTTCTAAGGATTGTTATTTACCACATGAACTGAGAATGCTATTGATTCACCAAACAATTCCAAACTCTTATATGTATTTTGAAAGTCCTAGGAGCATTGTTCAGCCAAAAATGCTATATTTTAGACGAATTTGGGAACATTGGCGGGTATGGCCATGCTTATAAATAGCACCACTCTTTTTTCGGCATGTAAAGGCATTTACTAAAATTACCAATCTGAGTGTTGTAGTTCTTAAGTTCATTTAATCCATGTAACAATTTACTATAGCATAGCCTCTATATAAAAGTGTCGATCCAATTTAAGTTCTGTGAATGTCCACCTCATGGTGGAGGGTATACATATTTCGCATATCAAAACTGAACGACGTTTTTTGTCACCTCTGTTAAAACATGTCGGTTATTTAGTTTCTGATAATTTGTTTAAGAACTCCAAAGTCCAATAGTCTAAGCTTATAACTCGTTCCAAAACATTCAGGCTACTTTCGCTCCAATTATAACTATTTCTAATGAAAATTAGTTCTTCTTTAAATCAATCACATCTTTAAAATTCAAATCGAGTGGCTTAATTTAGCACAAAAACCGCAAATCAATATTGCCATCATCATCACCACCGCACCGCAGCTCACCACCACCATAAACCACTTTCAGTTGCACTTAGCCCTGACCTCTTTGCAAACAAATAAAATATTAACCTCTTACCTCACTCCACCCCACCCTCGCAACTGACGTTCTGCAGTAGGCATCAATTGACGTCAATTTTTGAAATGAAAAGATGAATGAATAGCTGGCTGGTTGGTTTGCTGGTGAGCTCAGGGATTTTCTCCACATAATAAAAGTTTTTTTCCCAGTTATTCGAATATTGCAATTGAAATGACGACCGACTGACTGTAATGTGGCAGCAGCCGTCACATCAGCGGATATCATAACAAAAACAGGAATGTGCCACAGGAGAATTATTATTGTGGCAGATGCCTCCTCATCCTTATTTGTCTTTTGGGGGGGCCAAATGGCAGTGTAGTAACAGAAGGACAGAACGAATTGATGATTGGAATGATATTAGCGATGATTGTGGTGGCGGTGGTGATGGCCATGATGATGATTGTGGCACATGCTGGAATATTGATTCACTGTGAATGAGGTGGAAATTCGTTGTCATTAACATTTAAATATTGATATTGAAAAGTATATTTGTTTTATATTCTCAGCTCTTCGCCAAGCTAATATGGCCGTGGGTTAGATTATGTATGTATGTAAATGTATGCGAGGTGGTTAGGTGATGCAAAAAATTGTATTTGGTCATAATAGTGAAGTGGGCGGTGTGAATGTTATAGACTTTAATTACGACCCCAAGGGGGCACAAAAGTCCTTATATATCTCTCGATTTGGACGAATTTTGGTATAGCGTACTAAATTAGGTCTAGAATGACGTGTGCTAAGTTTCGGGAAAATCGGTTCAGATTTAGATATAGCTTCCATACATAGTTTCGTCCGATTTAAGGTAAATGGGGCACAAAAGTCCTTATATATCTCTCGATTTGGACGAATTTTGGTATAGCGTACTAAATTAGGTCTAGAATGATGTGTGGTAAGTTTCTTGAAAATCGGTTCAGATACATAGTTTCGTCCGATTTTAGGTAAATGGTGCAACAAAGTCCCTGCTAATTTTTTGATTGGCATGAATTTTGGTATATCGTACTAAATTAAGTCTAGAATGATGCGTGCTTAGTTTCGTGAAAATCCGTTCAGATTTAGATATAGCTTCCATACATAGTTTCGTCCGATTTTATGTAAATGGTGCACCAAAGTCTCTGAAAATCATTCGATTTGCACGAATTTTGGCATAGCGTATTGAATTAAGTCTAGAATAATGTGTACACCTCCTATATATATGTTCGTCCGATTTTAAATAAATTGTGCATTAAATATGGCATTGGCTTCAAATCAGTTCAGATATAGATATATCGTAGCTTCCATATAAAATTTCGACTTATTTATTGAGATTAAATTTTAAACAGTGCAGCATACCGAATAGCGTGTGTCAAGTTTGCTTCAAATCAATTTACACAAATATGTCCCACTGTGCGCAAACGACTCTAAACTTGCCCAAATAAAATGAAATTTAGCATAGGTTCCAGAAAGTCATAAAAATCACATATTTAAGTTCATTCAATTTCATGTCAAAATGTCTTCAAAAAGGCGACGTCTCTTCGGATACATATGTAGAATATACCCAAAGTGGTGAAGGGTATCATATAGTCGGCCCAGTCCGACTTTACTACTATGTATACAAACTTCACGTACGTAAATTTCTCCTTAATTCAGTACCATGTGCAAAATATTGCCGCGATCGTACAGATCTTGAGAGTTTGATGCACCAATTACATAAAATGGGCTGAATCTATTTGTGGGAGCTAAAATCCGAACCATTAATACGATCTGTACATTGTTCACAAGAATTCATGGAGAGACGGACGTAGGGACGAATAGACGGACATGCATTAATATACTATGAAATTGATTCTCTGCATATTCTCAAAAGGAACCATGGATCTATTTCATTTCCATTTGCTTGTTTCAAACATACACACAATGACATATTATCCAGTATCACAGGGTGGTGCAGGGCATAATAATTGATTTATTCAATATCAATAAGTCGTGGTCTTAGAGTTTGGATACAAATGGCTGTATTTATCATACTATTACACGTAGTACACACTATTTTTCTTTAAATACCCCTGTCTGTGTCGAATAAAAATACTTGAAAGCTGTTTCAACAAATACTTCCCCATCCTCCAATTACACTCAAGGGAATTATTTTAAAATATTTGTTACTTTACCACAAATCTATTTTGTATAAATTTTAATACAAAAATTTAATGTTACCAACACCATCCCCATCACTTATAAAATGTGTGTGTGTGTGCATGTGTCCCATAACTTTATATTCAATACTTAGTAAATGGAAATATTGTGTTAACTCTACACTTTTCCTCCATGGAGATTTAATTAATTTTCATTAAAAGTTTTGAAAAGACTTTGGCAACACAAGCACACAAAAATTGTCATTGTCATAATTGTTGTCATAGAACCATAGAAATAATTGTGTTATTGATATGCTTTGTGTCATGTTATGTCATGATAGGATGGATATTTTGTACCACTGTATCTAGAATAATTAATCGGGTTTTATAGGAAATTTATGGAAATATGATTGATATGAGTGTTAATAATGGATAAAATGTGTGATAACTTTATAACAACGCCAAATAGTCTTGGGAATGCTGAATATAAAAATTATAAAAATAACACATGAAGAAGGCGTTAAATTTGGCCGGGCTGAATTTGTTATAATCTCCATTATGAGGTGGATGTTTAAAATACATGAAATCGATCAGGGTATTATTTTTAGGGGGACAATGGCAAGGTAGGAAAATGTTAACTGGTATTTTAAATAAGTCGAAATTCCTTTGTACAATTCCTTAATGTATACAAGCAAATGTAATACATAAAACGAGTCCCATGTGCTCACATCGATTTCAGAGCGAGTTGTTCAAAACGAAACCAAACCCACAGACATTGCAATGAAGTAGAAGAGGTCGACTGAAGTACTGTGCCAAAAACTTCCCAAGTTACACAATTTTGGATATCAAAATACTAAATATTGAGAGGTACCATTATATGCGGCTATTCAAAAACGTAAACCAATATATCGTACCATTTTTTTACCCTTCACCACTCTGTGATACAGGGTATTATGTCTTTGTGCATATGTTTGTAACAGGCAAAAGGAATCGAGATGGACCCTTGGTTCCTTTTGAAAATATGCATAGAATCACTTTCTGAGTCGATTTATGTCCGTATGCCCGTCCGTCCGGTTCAGATCGGTTCAGTTTTAGATATAGCTCCCATATATATTTTCGACTGATGTTAGGTAAATGGTTCACCAAACTTCTAATATTTTTCCGATTGAAAAAAAAAAATTGCACATCGTACTGAATTAGGTCATGATTGATGAATGCGAAGTTTTGTGGAAACCGGATCAGATTCAGATATAGGTTTCATATATAGTTTCGTCGGATTTTAGGCTACCTTACTCGCACAATTTGTTCGATTGGATATCGGTACAGATTTAGATATAGCTCTCATATACAGTTTCGTCCGATTTTTGTCTGATTGATTTTGTCCGATTTTTGCCTGATTGAGACAAAATTTTGCACAGCGTACTGAATAAGGTCCAGCTGGATGTGCATGAAGTGTTGTTGAAATACGTTCAGATTTAGATATAGATATATTTTTCCGATTGAGACAAAATTTATGTGAAGTTTTGTAAAATCGGTTCAGTTTTAGATACATTTCTCCCAAATATACTTTATCCGATTATATGTAAGTTGTGCACCAAACTCCCAATTTTTTTCTGATTGGGGCAACATTTTGCACAGCGTACTGAATTAGGTCCTGTTTGATTGTTTTGTTGAAACCGGTTCAGGTTTAGATATAACTCTCATATAAAGTTTGGTCCGATTTTTGTTAAATGGTGCACCAAACTTTCCATATTTCTTTCGATTGAGACATAATTTTGCAGAACATACTAAAATAGGCCCACGGAGTTTTGTGAAAATCGGTTCAGATTTGGATATATCTCCTCTATACAAATTTTTTGGTAAATGATCCACCAAACTCCCAAGCTTTGTCCGAATGTTGCACAACGTGTTGAGATAGGTCCTTATTGAGGTTTACGACGTTTTGTGAAAATCGGTTCAGATTTAGACAGGGCTCCCATATTTAGTTTCTTTTGATTTTTGGTAAATGATGCTCCGAGGAGCCTACGTATGTTCCATATACTCCATATACTCGAGACAAAATTGTGAACAGCGCTCTGTGCTGCAGCATACCAAACTCTATATGTCACGGTTGCTCAATTAGGTCCAGATTTACATATAGCTCCACATACATTATTTTGCTCGATTCCATATAAATGGTACACAAAAGAATCCAATTGACATACAATTTTTTCATAGATTTTAGAATGGTATTTGCTTTGAGTTTTTTATTTGGTTCAAATATATATGTAGATCACACATTTAGTTTCACCCCATTTTATTTCACTGGTCCTCTAAAAACTATATATGTCTGTTCTATATACAGGGTATTGTATATATTAGTATCTCTTGTATGTATCCAAAGTGGTGAAGGGTATTATATAGTCGGCCCCGTCCGACTTTTGAAATTTCCTTACTGAGTTTTTTATTTTCCTACCCTACCAATGGTAGGAAAATGTTAACTGTTATTTTGAATAAGTCGAAATTCCTATATACAATTCCTCAATGTACATAAGCAAATAAAATATATAAAATGAGTCCCATGTGCTCACATCGATTTCAGAGCGAGTTGTTCACAACGAAACCAAACCCACAGATATTGCAATGAAGAAGATGAGGTCGACAGAGGTACAGTGCAAAAAACTTCCCAAGTTACAAAATTTTGGATATCAAAATACTAAATATTGAGAGGTATTATATCCTATTATACTCCTAGTTATGGTGGAGAGCATAATACATTTTATTAGTAAATTACGCTAAGTCGTATTAGTTGCAGTTCCAAATTTATCATATAAAATTTTGTGAAATAAATTCTCATTCTCAACTTTTTGCCAACAGGAATATATCACTTTGATGGTCAGCCATGAGGCTAGAGTTATTTTAAACTACATATAAAATATTTACTTCTTTTTATAACACCCTTTCACCCCGATTGTAAAACCTTCTACCAAAAGAGAAACTTTAAATTTTGTCTAATCTCTTTTGCAGGGCAAAACCAGAAAAACTTTCCTAATGACCAATGTTGTTTTTTCTCTGTTTGTATGTTCTGCTCGCATCTTTACGGTTTCCCTGGCAAAAGTTTTCGTTAAGGACTCTGGCAGGCATCATTTTGCATTTGCAGCAGGAGCAACTACCACCACCGCCATCGCCAGCGGCAAGGAAACAAGAAATTACAATTGTTGTCAAAAACACTTAAAACCCATTAGCCAACATTATGTTGACAAAGACAATGTTTATGTACAATAGCAACAACAATAAAAACAACTGAACATCATTGCAAAAAAAAAAAAAAAAACAAAATTAAACTTTCCACAAAAGCTTCCTTTCTTTTGTAGCTCTGTGCTTTGTGAAACAACTGGCTGGGTATTTGCTTCGTCGATGCGTCTGTTTGCTCTCTCTTTTTTGTTCAGGAGAATATTTTGCCCCCAAACATACCGAAATGTTGCATTATGCATATTATTACACACCAAGAACAGCAACAACAATAACATCAAACAACCAGGCCAAAAGCAACGTTTAAAGAAAGTGGTAGTAACACAATGGCACAAACTTAGCCCAATAACACTGCCAACAATGAACAAATAACCAATATTGCACAATGGGAGTGAAATGTGATGAAATATCATTAGAATAGACAATGTGGTTCAATTTTTGTAACCAAAATTACGACCAAAAATATTTTGGAAACATTTAAATAGATTCAGTGTATCGTGAGGTTCTAGTACAGGCATGTATTTGGTAAAGTGCTGCCAATTAGACCCTAATATGAATTGAGACGGTTCACCATCCTGATTTTAGTTTGGCTAAAGCCACCCCTTTTGGGCCAGACAGCTGTCGTTTTTCTGCTGTTATGGTAAATGGACTGCTTCTTTGAGCATACTATTCGTTACTGATTACTTTTACTCTGCATCATAGAGGTCTCTCCTCACGTGCCTGAGTAGGGGTAAGCAAATACTACATCAACATTATCCAGTTGTGCTTAGGGATAAGTAAATCTACTTTCGACTAATCGACTTTTTGTAAAAGGTCGGTAAAAGTCGAATTCCGATTTTGAACAGGTTTGACACAATCCATAAATCGAAAAGTCGACTTTTTAATCAAGGGAAATAGTCGAAAAGGTCATAATCGACTTTTTGGTCGGAAATAAAAATCGAAAAGTCTCGACTATGTATCCCTAGTTGTGCAGATGTACGTGTAAGACCTTCGCCTCTTCATTCAAATGGTCCACTTATATCATAACGACTACCATAACTACCAATTGACATATTTCTTTGTAAACGGTCTCTTTGTAAGCATACCAAGAGCTACCGGTAATCGAATTAAGAACCTTGTTCCTACTTCTTATTTATCCGCAAATAACGGTGGCCTATGTAGCCGATTTAAGGGAACACCTCCCATTCTCGATTTTAATTTTTCAAGATTTTCAATGGGCTGGTAAATCAATACCAATGCTTGTTAAGGTTTACAACTTTGCACATATATATATATATATATATATATATATATATATTTGAAGAATTAAAAAAGAAGAAAAATAATTTACAAAAAAAAAAAAAAATTGTTATTGCTTTGGATCCTCACTGGATCATCGGAATCCGAAAATTCCAACGGTGTTAGAAAGAGTACATGTCTGGCACTCGTATGAACTAGGATTATTGACTTCGCTCTAAAATTAACAAAATGGCGGACCTTTGAAAAAATATTTTTGAAAAATCACCGACACAATAAATCGGCTATATCTTCAAGAGTTCTTGAGATTTCCACTTGAAATCTCTTCTTGAATTAGTGTAGAATCGAATTAAATCAAAAAATGTTGACCCCGAGAATGGGGGGTCCCCTTTAATAGTGCACCATCTACCAATATACAGGGGGAGCTTCATTTCAACGGTCCATTTAGTGAACAGTATGATTGTGTATGTGGCAGTAGTGTAGTGCACCATCTACCATGATGTTCCATTTAGTGAACAGTATGATTGTGGTGCATCATCTACCATTATATTCAGGGGGAGCTTCATTTCAACGGTTCATTTAGTGAACAGTATGATTGTGTATTTGGCAGTAGTGTAGTGCACCATCTACCATGATGTTCCATTTAGTGAACAGTATGATTGTGGAGGATGTATTTATATTACTCATATAAATGACCTGTTCTACAATGCGATCCCGCCAATGTTTTCATGATTTTTTATTCCACATATAACTGATTTTTACATCGAACAGCTTTGATATATTGAACTAGCAAAGTGTCCGCTACTTCGCATGCGGAAAGGGAATACAAAAAATATTTCATATTGTATCGTAAATACTATAAATTTGTTGTACTATAGTTTGCGATTTAGTACTCTTCATACACATATGCACTATTTTCCGAAATCTCTCTTACTTCCATTAAACAGATTAAAACCAGTAAGGAAAGTAGTAAAGTACCCCATGCAAAATTTCGTGCAAGTCGAAAGATATATAGGGACTTTGGTACACCATTTACATTAAATCGGACGAAGTTATATATGGGAGCTATATCTTAATCGGAACCGATTTACACGATGTTTAACACACATCGTTCTAGACGTAATTCAGCCCGCTGTGCCTAATTTCGCGTAAATCGATGTTCGGTGCACTATTTACCTAAAATCGGACTAAAATATATATGGGAACTATATCTAAATTTGAACAGATTTTTTCCAATTTCAATAGGGTTCGTCCTTGGGCCAAATATGTGACGTATGCCAAATTTCATCCAATTCGGATCATAAATGCGACCTGTACTTTGTTTACAATGCATAAATCGACATAGAATGTGATTCTTTGCATATAATGTGATTTTAATTTAGTAATTTTATTTTTCAAATTTTGATTCCAATTTTTAGGGTTCCCGCTCACACAAAACGAATTGTACCCTATTTAGTACCATTTAGTGCTTCTCTAATCCAAGAGTACGAAATTCCAATACTACCTTAATTCTGTGATTTGCATTCTAAATTTAAGTTTTCCATCTCTATCCATTCACTCGGATCTGAACTGTACCAAATTTAGTACCATTTACTACACGAAATGACAAAATTTCAAAACTACCGACATATTTCAATCCTGCACTCCAACAGTAATATTTATTTAATCAAAATTTCAGGATCTCAACCCTATCCATTGGTACCATTTAGTACTTTTTGTTTCTTTAATTAAACTACTTCAATCCTACACTTCAAAAGTAATTTTAATTCCAAAATTCTGGAGTCCAACTCTATCCACTTAATCAAGTTGTACCAAATATAGTACCATTTAGTACACATACGCACTATGCTTTCATACCTAAATTCTATATTCTAAGAGCAATCATTATTCCAAATTTTAGGTTTCCAGCTCTCTCCGTTCACCCAACTCCAAATTGTACCATATTTAGTGCCGTTTAGTACTTTTCGTACACACAAATACGAATTTCCACAGATGTCTCTATAGCTCAATCTTCAACAGTAATCAGAATTCCAAATTTCATCCGTATAAGCAAAATCCAAATTGTACTATATTTAGTACGATTTAGTACTTTTTGTACCAATAAGTGCGAATTTCCAAAACTACCTCCATTCTACACTGCAACTGTCATTTTAATTCCCAATTTTAAGACTCCAGCTCTATATGTGAACCGAAATCCAACTTGCACCAAATTTAGTACCATTGAGTACTTTTCGTACACAAAGGTACCATTTTTTAAAGCTACCTCAATCCTGTATTCCAACAGTAGTCCTAATTCCGATTTTCAGGATTCCATCTATATACACTCAACTAAATGCAAATAGTACCAAATTTAGTACCATTTAGTACTTTTTAAAAAACATAAGTACGAAAATCTTAAACCATTTCTATACATCAACGCCACTTCCCAACCTGTATTCTATATAAAATTTCACGATTTTAGCTATATATGTTCAATATATGTAGACTTAGAACTAAATTTAGTACTTTTAGTACACTTATAGGTCGAATTTCCAAAAACCCTTTTCTACATCTTTCTAAATTTCCATCAGTGACCCACATTCCAAATTTCAGAATTCTAGCTCTTCCCGTTCACCTTATACAAAGGGTACCATATTTGGTACATTTTAGTACTTTTCGTACCCTTCTAGTACGAATCTCCAAAAACCCAGCCTTATCTCACGCATACACACCAACAACAACCTACACTCAAAATTTCAAGCTTCTAGCTTTAGCCGTTTCGTCTGGGCGATGATCTGTCAGTCAGTCAGTCAGTCAGTCAGTCAGTCGCACACTCACTTAACACTAAGCTCTTTTATATATATAGATAAGACAGAGGCCAACAACACAGATAGTTTTGGTTTTATCATATGTTTATATCGCGTGTAATAGTGTGTCCCTTTCGAAATTGTTATCGATACAGGGCACCTGAGTGTGGCTTCAGAGGGAGAAGTAGTGCTACTTTTCCACTGGTGGCAAAAGTGAATGCAGCCTGTACGATTCCTATTTTTCCTACTTTTCAGCCATCTTAAAAAAATTGTCTTATCTTCTCGGTTCGTAGGGCTATTACACGACGAAGCAAACTCTTTTTTGCTTTGTAAATTCCGGGCTGCCCAAAATCTGATGATTAAAATAACTCGTTGATAGATTCACAACCAGTGAGAAAAGTTCAAAATTCAAACTGGACAGACTATATATTACCCTTCACCACTTTTGCTACCCGCAGAGATCCTCATACATACAATATTCTGTCGATAGAACGGTCATAGTCTCTTTAGAGGTACACTGACATGGAATAGAACTAAATTAAATATGTGATCTACATCGATATATGCACCAATTTAAATCAACCCATGGGTTAGTTAGGTTAGGATATAGGATGTATCACTCGGAGACATTTGTCCATTGTGGTTATCCTGGGTGTTTTAAGGTTAACTTGACTATCCACATATATAATAATAGTTTTTACAATATTAGCAGTGTGTTTTGACTATCCCAGTCGCTTTCGTGATTGTTAGAATTGCTACCTGAAAAACGCTACAGAGATCCATAAGTTTGTATAAGTTATATATGACCAATTCCTTACAGTAAACACCTGCATCTGTGCATTCCTCCTCCTCTTCCTCTTCGACCCGTCTGTATAAATCGACATACCAGCCTGAGGTAAGGTGCCACTTGCCCAGGATTCCCTGCTAGGAAAATCTACTCTAATGTCTACAATGTCATTATTTAGGGGGGGAACATAGACACTGATGTGAGCGATCTTGTCTAAAAAGTCTCAATCTGGAATTTGTTAAGGATACTTGCGTGGCCAAAGTGCAACGTCTTCCGGTTGACCGTTTCCCGTAGTCACAGGGCACATCTTGCAGCCTGGAATTTTACTGAGAAATCCAGTGGTTAAAGATTCAAGATTGCATTTAAGGCTGTTTGTGGTGCACTCCTTAGTGCTTCGGTAATCAGGATCGACGCTGATCGCTGTACGCTACACATTTTGGCCAGCAGTGTACGCTTGTCAACACACACATGTGTCATTCCTAAATCTGCGCAAACTTTCATGTCAATCGAGCAGACATGAGATTTCCAAGTACACACAGTTGTTATTATTCTCCATATGAGGAGAGGTACCAGAAAATGTTGCCCTATAGACCCCATCTTCGCCATTACGTGCATCTTACTTGGAAAGGTCTTGGTTGATTTGACCCGCTGAAAATTGACCGATCATTAGCAAAACACCCCTTCTAATCAGTTTGCAGATTTCCTTCCCCGGGTGTTGTATTGAGATATTGGGCTAGACAGCGACTTGAACCATTACCGGAAGCTCATTCAAAATTTCCTAGCCGTCTGTGTTACATTTCCACCCCCTAGTGTGGAATTGTAACACTAAATAATATCAGAATAGGTAGGGTGGTCTATCTATTCTGATCTACCTATTCCATAATTGGTATCAAATTAAACCACTTTTCTTGGATATACCGTCAATTTCCCTGGCGAAACTACTTCAGGAGTAAAACTATACTCCATACAATATACTCCGTTTGACCCGCTAAATATTGATCGATTATAATGAAAAGATCCATGTACAATTCATAAAGTTTGGGTCATCATTGTGGCCTCCAGAGCGATTAAAAAACAGAAAAAATAAAGTTTTTCGTCCATTTCATCCTATCAATATTAACCGATCATTATTAAAAACAATAGGGGTCTTCTTTGGCGTGTACCCAACATGCAAAATTGTGTGACGGATGGTTTATAACTGTGGCCTGTATCGTCGTTACAAATTATAAATGAAAGACGGACGAACGGACGGACGGACTCAGCTAGTAGAGAAATGACGGTATACAAAAAGATGGGTCTCGGACTAATATTTTTTCGAAGAAGAAGAAGAGGGCCGATAAGTCTCATCTTCCATCTGTCCTACTTAGTCCTCCTAGATCCTTTTCTCCCCGCAAATATTCGTTCAAGCCATTATACTGCATAGAGTGAATATTTCGTATTTTTTAACACAAAAGTCTAGGTACATTTGATTATATATAGTATAACTTGACCGAGCATTATCACTACACCATACTTATTCCTTATATAAATTTGGGCCCTTCAATGTTATACTCTCCACCATGCAGATAATCAAACTATAGACTTTCAGGTTCGTAATTTGGCGAAATATGAAAATATCACAAATTGGGGCTATGCCAAATGGAAGACAGATATTGATAATTAATGGTGGTAAACTTGATATTTGCAGATATCCCAAAATATAAAATTGGGTGAAAATATATCCAAAAACTCAAACACTGTTCCTACCCCATAAACAAATAAGTGTTTAAACCTACCCACAGTGCTCTTTTTCTAAACCGGGTAAAAAAAACTACTCCTACGCCTACTTCTAAAAACAAACACACACATTTAAAATTTTAATATTTCTTTTTTTCTGGCAAGGATCCTTTCTGGGTATATGCATCGACAGCAACAACAACAATAATAACCATAGCAACCAAAGATGCGGAAAGAATGAAAGAAAGCAAAAGATGAATGTTTGTATGTAAATGGGTGTTCAGTGCCACTGCCACATTGGTTGTAAAATGTTGCAACTAACATTGAGGCAGTTTTTGAAGTTGAAGGGTCATCAAGTGTCGTTGGAGTGAACAAATAAAAATACCAGAAACCGTAGAAGCAGCATAAGAATCGGCACTAAAAAAACCCAACAGAGAGGGAGGGAACGACAAAAAACAACAGCCCGGCCAAAAAACAAACAACTACTGAATGTAATGAATGGTTGCATAACACAATGTTGGAACAGATACTTGCATAAATTTTCAACAGTTTGAAGACTTTTTCATTCTGTTAGTTTGTTTCCCCATTTTGGAGAATGTGCATAATTTTTTGGGTAGCAGAAAAAAGCGACAACGCCGCAAGTAGGCATTTAAAGTTGTACAACAAATTGATGGTAATTAAATGCAATTTGAAAATTAAAAAATTTAACTAGTAAAAAATTAGTAAGATTGCCACCACACATCCAACCGCACTAATTGAGATGTGTAATAAAAAAATTGAGAATTGGTACACCAATTGGCTTAAAATGTTATGCGGTAATTTTTGAGTATATAAGGGATGATTCAATGATTAGTATAGAGATATACAGTAATAAAGGAACCACACATAACAAATATCCCCCTTTAACAATTTTGTATAATCGTATAGTCTTTATTTTAGACACAATTTAGTACGTTGCATGATATTTCTTCTTAATCGGACAAACGATAGATGAGAGCTTTATTTAAAATACTTGATAAACACACGCACGTACATGTAGAAATTTAATTTTCAAATATATTCTCAAAAGTGACAGAAGAAATAGGGTAAAAAGTGCCAATTCGGTCTGAATAGGAAGTCGACCTACTCTGAGAATAACTCAAAAGCAATATAAAAAGTAAATATGTCGGAATATATGCCAAAAATAATTGATGTTAAAAAACACAAAACTGATATAAGAGATGTACCAAAAATTGACATATTCCAACAATTTGTCGAATGAATGAATACCCATTTCATTTAGAGGCTACTAGCTGGATTTAGACAGAATATTTGTTCCATATGCCAAGCTTTTAAATTGCCCAGTTTTTCAAATTTGAAAGACCAGGTCATATGTTATCTTCCACTTGATCTTCCCATCGAATTCAAGACGAAAGTACTCCTTGTCCCTAACAAATCCACCACATTTAGCTTTTGGTATTCTCGACCTGGATACTGGACCGTGTTTTGAGGTCTTGAGATTTTAGGAAATGTTCCCAATAAGATATTTGAAATTCTCAAATATCTGATAGTGGGGCTACCGTTATATGGGGCTACCGTTATATGGGGCTACCGTTATACGGGGCTATAACAAATTTCATTACATTCGCGTAGATTTAGAGTCGTTTCGTACAAGGAGATAAATGCAAGTAAATGGATTTAAAACAAACATGACACACACTATTCGGTATGCTGCACTGTTCAAAAGTCAATCTCAATCAGAAACCCTTCACGGGTATCCAAAGATATTTGTGCACTATTAAAACGGACAAAAATATATAAGAGAGCTATATTTTAGCTTAAGCTAAATTTCGTGCAAATCGAAAGATATATAGAAAACCAGTAAGGAAAGTAGTAAAGTCGGACGGGGCCGACTATATGATACCCTTCACCACTATGGGTATATTAAACAGGACTATTAACATGAAATTGGATGAAATAAGATATGTGATATTTATCTAAATATGAATCTACCTAGATCTATCCATAAAGTATGTAAATCGACTTCAAACAAATATAAATAGGTCATCCGTTGGGCTATGTCTGTACTTCTAGAAAACGCAACTACGTAATTTTATGCTCAATTTTGTACGTTGTGCAAACTTTGATGTCAATCTGACTAACATGAGGAGTTTGATGCCCAATTTACGGGCGAAAATATATATGGAAGCTCTATCCAAATATTAAGCGATTTCAAACAAACTTGTCACAGGTTAGATTATACTAATTTCAGAACGTTTTGTTCCTATCAGCCTATTGGATCCTTGGTGCGTCAATTACTTATAATCAATCTATAATAAAAGGGAGCTATATCTAAATCTGGACCGATTTTCAGTACGTTATGCCAAATTTCGTGCAAATCGAAAGATATATAGAGACTTTGGTGAACCATTTACATGAAATCGGACGAAACTATATATGGGAGCTATATAGAAATCTGGACCGGTTTTCTCGAAACTTGGCAGACATCATTCCAGACTCAATTCAGTACGTTATGCCAAATTTCGTGCAAATCGAAGGATATATAGCGACTTTGATGTACCATTTACATGAAATCGGACGAAACTATATATGGGAGCTATATAGAAATCTGGACCGGTTTTCTCGAAACTTGGCAGACATCATTCTAGACTCAATTCAGTACGTTATGCCAAATTTCGTTCAAATTTAAAGATATTTAGCGACTTTGGTGCACCATTTACATGAAATCGGACGAAACTATATATGGGAGCTATATCTAAATCTGGACCGATTTTCACGAAAAAAGACAGACATCACTCTAGGCTCAATTCAGTACGTTATGCCAAATTTCGTGCAAATCGAAAAATATATAGCGACTTTGGTGCATCATTTACATGAAATCGGACGAAACTATATATGGGAGCTATATCGAAATCTGGACCGATTTTCTCGAAACTTGGCAGACATCATTCTAGACTCAATTCAGTACGTTATGCCAAATTTCGTGCAAATCGAAGGATATATAGCGACTTTGATGTACCATTTACATGAAATCGGACGAAACTATATATGGGAGCTATATCTAAATCTGAACTGATTTTCAAGAAATTTTACACACATCATTCTAGACCCAATTTAGTACGCTGTGCCGAATTCCGGCAAATGGAAGGATATTTAGGGAATTTGGTATACCATTTACATTAAATCGGGCGAACATATATATGGGAGCTATATCTACATCTGAACCGATTTTCAGGAGACTTAACACACATCATTCTAGACTTCATTCAGTGCACTATGCCAAATTTCATGCAAATCGAAAGATATGTAGGGACTTTAGTGCACCATTTACCTTAAATCGGACGAAAATATATATGGGAGCTATATCTAAATCTGAACCGATTTTCGAGAAACTTAACACACATCATTCTAGACCTAATTCAGTACGCTGTGCAAAATTTCGTTCAAATCGAAAGATATATAGGGACTTCGGTGCACCATTTACATTAAATCGGACGAAACTATATGTGGGAGCTATATCTAAATCTGAACCGATTTTCTTGAAACTCAGCACACATCATTATAGGCCTAATTCATTACGCTGTACCGAATTTCGTGCAAATCGAATCATATATAGGGACTTTGGTGCACCATTTACATGAAATCGGACGAAACTATATATGGGAGCTATATCTTAATCTGGACCGATTTTCACGAAACTTTGCAGACGTCATTCAAGGCTTAATTCCGTACGTTATGCCAAATTTCGTGCAAATCGAAAGATATATAGGGACTTTGGGGCACCATTTACATGAAATCGGACGAAATTATATATGGGAGCTATATCTAAATCTGGACCGATTTTCTCGAAACTTGGCAGACATCACTCTAGGCTTAATTCAGTACGTTATGTCAAATTTCGTGCAAATCGAAGGATATATAGGGACTTTGGGGCACCATTTACATGAAATCGGACGAAACTATATATGGGAGCTATATCTAAATCTGGACCGATTTTCACGAAACTTGGCAGACATCATTCTAGACCTAAATGATTAGGCTGTACCAAATTTCGTGCAAATCGAAAAGATATATAGGGACCGTTCACATTAAATCGGTTAAATATATATATGGGAGCTATATCTAAATCTGAACCGATTTTTCCCAATTTCAATAGGGTTCGTCCTTGGGCCGAATAAGTGACCTATGCCAAATTTCATCCAATTCGGATCATAAATGCGACCTGTACTTTGTTTACAATTTTACATGGACAGACGGACGGACGGACGGACAGACGGACATGCATAAATCGACTCAGAAAGTGATTCTATGCATATTCTCAAAAGGAACCATGGGTCTAACTCGATTATTTTTGCCTGTTACAAACATATGCACAAAGACATAATACCCTGTACCACAGTGTGGTGAAGGGTATAAATATGGTGCACAATTAACCTTAAATTGGTCGAAAATATATATGGGATCTATATCTAAATATTAATCGATTTTTATAAAACTTAGCACACACCATTCCAGAAATATCGGGGCCATTTACATTAAATTGGACAAAAATATATATGGGAGCTATATCTAAATCTGAACCGATTTACACGAAATTTAGCACATATTATTCTAGACTTAATTTAATAATCTATGCCAAATTTCGTACAAATCGAAAGCAATATGGGGGTTTTCGCACCACTTACATGAAATCGGACAAAAATTATTATGGGGATATATATATATATATATATATATATATCTGAGCACACATCATTGGAGACTCGATTCAGTACACTATGCAAAATTTTGTACAAATGTGCACCATTTATATAAAATCCTACGAAAATATGTATGGGAGACATATTTTACTCTGAACCGATTTTCATGATATTTTGTACACATCATTCTAGACTAAAGTCATGCGAAATTTTGACAAATCGAAAGATGTATAGGGAATTTTGTGAACCATTTATATTACATCCGAATAAAATATATATGGGAGCTATATCAAAATATGGACCGATTTTTACGAAACTTAGCACACATCATTCTAGACTCAATTCAGTACGCTATGCGATATTTCGCAGATCGAAAGCAATATTGGGGTTTTGTGCACAATTTACATAAAATCGGACAAAATATTTATGGGGCTATATCTAAATCTTAACCGGGTTTCCCCATTTTTTATTTATGATCGTCCTTGGGTTAAATAAATGAGCTGTACCAAATTTCATCCAAATTGGATTATAAATGCGCCCTGTACTTTGTTTACAATTAAACTTCATCAGATTGATGACGGACAGACATGCATAAATCGATTCAGAAAGTAATTTAGGCAAAAGGAAACGAGGTACGCACATGGTTCTTTTTGAGAATATGCATAAAATCACTTTCTGAGTCGATTTATGCATGTCGTCCGTCCGTCTGTCCAGCTGTCCATGTTCTATTGTAAAGTAAATCCAGGTCGCATTTATGATCCCAAATTTGGAATTGGGAAAAATCGATCCAGATTTACATATAGTTCCCATATATAATTTCGTCCGATTTTGAGTAAATGGTGCACCAAAGATCCAAAGTTAAGCCAATTAGTACAAAATTTTGCGCAACGTACTGAAGTTAAAGCAAGAAAAAGTGTGCCAAGTTTTGTTAAAATCAATTGTGATTTATATATATCTCCCATATATCCCGATTTGAAGTAAATTTTACACCAAAGGTCTAAGGACGAACCCTTTTAAAATTGGAGACAATTTGTTCATATTTATTTTTGTCCTATTTTAAGCGAATGATGCGAACACCCCTATACTTTTCCGATGAGGATAAAGTCTTGCACATCGTACTGAATTAGATCCAGAATGATGCGTCCAAAATTCTATTGAAAACGGTTCAGATTTAGATATAGGTCCTATGTATAGTTTCTTCAAATTTCATGCAAATGGTGCACCGAGAAACCTACGCTTCTTCGTTTTACATGAACGAGTACAGAGATTTTTGGATTGAAATCGAATTTTTATGATATCGGTTCAGGTTTAGATATAGCTTCCATATACATTCCCCCCCCTAAAAATGGTGCACAAATTATTAAAGTTTTTCCGATTGGAACTTATTTGTGCACAACGTTTAAATCGGAGCTAAAATAAGGAGTATTAGAAACAAGAAAAATATATTCACATGCGTATATAACCCCTACATATTTTCCTCAGATTTTCTCATAACAAGATAAAATTGCGGACAACGCACTGTGCTGCAGTATACTAAACTAAATGGTGTATGGCACGGTTGCTCATTAGGATAGTTTTTCTAGGTTTCATTCAAATGGTACATCGAAGTGTTCAAGTCTGCCTAATTGGCATGCAATTTTTCATAGATTTCAGAATGGCGTGTGTATGGTATGATTTTTATTGGTTCAAATATTTATTTTTCCTCTCTATCAGAAATGGAATTTTTGCAATAAAATTGGATTCCTGACCCATAGTGCTTTGGTGTTTAAATAACTTATTTGCAGAACATTTGTATATAATGTTTCCTCCTATACACAAATATCATTTTTGACGTGTTTAAATTATCAGCACAAAATGTTTGTAGTTTGGTATTTATTTTTCCCATAGCCGATCGATTATAGTTATCGATTAGTAAAAACCCCTTCACCCTTTGTGTACATGTGCAAAATTTTACGCGGTGCAAAATTTTGTGCCAATCGGCAAAAGTTTGACTCTTTTGTGTTCCATTTACATTAAATCGAACGAAACTATATATTGGAGCTATAGGAGCTGTGCTAAATTTAGTCTCAATCGGTCAAATATTGCAGGTATAGTGCTGCAGTTACTTAAAATCGGACAAAACTATATACTGGAGCTATATCTAAATCTGAACCGATTGCAACAAAACTTCGCATAAATCAATCAGGACCAAATCTAGTGCTCTGTGCAAAATTCTGTCTCAATCAAACCAATATTGGGAATTTTGTAAAACATTTACATAAAATCGGACGAAACTATATATGGAACCGATTTTCTCCAATTTCAATTTCAATAGTCCTTGGGATAATAAGTGATCTATGTCAAATTTCATTCAAATCGGATAATAAATGCGACCTGTACTTTGCTCACAAAAATACATAGACGGACGGACATGCATAAATCGACTCAGAAAGTGATGGTCTACCTCGATTCCTTTTGCATTTTACAAACTAATGCACAATGACAATACCCTATAGCACAGTGTGGTGAAGGGTATATTTAATCTAATAATAATTCACTTTTATGAATAGTCGCCATATATCGGTAAACTTCAGTTTGAGTTATTCTGATATACATAAAAATAGGCAATATCGGACCACGTTTTGTGAAAGCGGTTGGAACTTTG
>NW_026881552.1:0-34378 GCF_032173495.1 Musca vetustissima | reverse complement strand
TCCGTTTGTACATTTATTCTTCTGAATGAATTACAGATCGCATTTATGATTGGCAAAGCTCACTTATATGGCCCAAGGACGAACCCTATTAAATTTAGAGAAAATCGGTTCATATTTAAATATAGCTCCCAAATATATTTTCGTCTGATTTTATCAAAATTTTGCACCAAACTCCCAAAATTTTGCACATCGTAGTGAATTAAGTCCAGTTTGATGTCTACGAAGTTTTGTGGACATCGTTTCATATTTAAATATAGCTCTCATATATTGTTTCGTCCGACTTTTGGTAAATGTTGCACCAAATTCCCAATATTTGTTCGATTCAAACAAAATTTCGCACTTAGGTCCAGTTTGCATACATAGTTTAGTTCGATTTTATGTAAATGGTGCACCGATCAGCCTACGTTGGTTCCATATATACGAAACAACATTTTGGAAAGCGCACTGTGCTGCAGCATACAAAATGTTATATGCCACGGATGAAATTAGATCCTCATTTATATATATTTCCACATACATAATTTTGATCGATTTTATACAAATGGTACACAAAAGAATCCGATTGACAGGCAATTTTTCATAGATTTTAGAATGGCATGTGTATTATGTAGATCACATTTTGGTTTCGGCGGTTCCATTCCAATGGTCCTCTAAAGATTATATGTCTGTTATATCTATCCAAAGTGGTGGAGGGTATCATATATTTACCGCCGTCCGACTGTAGAATATTCCTTAGTGGTTGTTTTTTGGGGTTGTTAAGTCTGGCAAATTGCAGTTATAGGTCCTTGTCGAGTTTCCATATAAATGAAGATTTGAAGGTTTTAACCGCAGTTGACATGCGAAATGGTTATAATGTGAAATTTCACGTTCTTCGTAAAAATAATCCTGCCCAGAAATTTTTCAAATTTTGGTCAATATCTTGTAATGAACCCATAATTTTCATTTAATAACACCTTAAGGATTTAAAACTTAAACGAGCGACCGATTCATTCAATATAACACAAATTGCCACTTATTTTTGTAATCTGTAATAATTTTCTTTGTAACAAACTAAGCTTGACCTTTTTCATTTCCAAGAAAAAGGGTATCCGACTAAGTTATTAAATCTCAGCAATAGAAATCTCTCTGCATTCTCCACAATGATAGCTTAATATTGTTCACTTAGTTCTTGGGGAAGCTTCTATATAGCCATTTACCGTTTGTGGATTAAATTCAATGGTTTTGTGTCATTTTTAAGGGAAGTGACTCACTGAAGGGTAAATTGTTGTGTTCGGTTTCGAAAGGGTATTCGGTGTAATACATTTGTTTTCTTTTTCGGTACAATAATCTATTTCATTCACTGTAATTGAAATCAAGGAACGTCCAATTTTTAGAGGTTTTAATTATAGCAACGAATAATTAAGAGGAGATTTTGTAATGAAATGGATATTCCATTGCCGGGGCTTAGTCAAATGAACGGGCTTGTATTTTGTCCGTTCAAATAGAAATGTGTAATATAAATTTTAATTTGTGTTAGTATTAGATAGAAATATATTTGTACCCTTTACCTGACACGCCGAAAATTTTATAATCTTGATCAGAATTAAATTCTCTTTCGATTTAGCTAATTCCATCAGCTCGCAATTTTTAAGATAGAGCTCTGTAAATTGGACCGGACTAGAAGATTTGGGGATGTGGGATACCTACTAATATTCGGTATATTGAGGCGTTATTGCTACGAACATTGCAGTTCCTATTTAAATAGCATATCTCCCTATTGAAAAGGGAGGCTTACCAGTCTTATATTGGATATTTTTCCTCTTTTTAGGGACATCCCAAATATCGCTAGTTTGAATCAAATAGACTTACGTTTTTGTATAGATACTATATAGCAAAACCGACTTTTCGGTATTTGGAAGGCTTAAATCGAATTTTGTATCTTAATTTTTTATCCTTAATTTGGTATTTGGGTTCAAACCCACCACCTTTAAGTATCTTGGGTACTTGGGAAATTTGGACCAATTTGGCTTGATTTTGGATTATCATTGAATAGAAAATTTCACAATTTCAATCCTGATTCCTGCGTTTAAATAATTTCGATATTATTTTCAACTATAGTTTCTGTAATTTCCGAACAATCCTAACAGTCGCTCCTCCCTTGTCAATGCAATATATGAAAAATGCATAACCTGCAGCAAAGTATATACAATCAATTAAAATTTATTAATATTCGTTCAGATATCGATATTGGTTGGCATTGCCCTCCTGCTACCTTGCAGTTCTGTTAAATTTAATTTACTCGCCATATCGACTTGTTGGCATAAATTGACAGAAAATTGCAATCAATGTCATGAAGAATTTGTTGCCCAGCCAAATGCAGATGATGATGATGATACAACGTTACTATTCCTCCCACCTTCCTACGAACTCAATGATATGGCACGAGTTACATCCACAGGATATGGCCACAAGCGTTCCATATAAAATGACTATCAATTCAGTTGGAAAGATTAATGTGTTGCATGCGAGGAATTTATGTATAAAATTAGTTTTTGATTTTATTATGAAGCTAATGACAATAACGTTGCAGATGATGAGGTTTGTTATGTTTCGAATGTGGCTAGTAGTCATGTAGGAAATTTCTTTTGGAATGGTTTTAATTAAAAAGTGAATTGTT
Organism: Musca vetustissima; assembly: GCF_032173495.1. Taxonomy (NCBI): domain Eukaryota; kingdom Metazoa; phylum Arthropoda; class Insecta; order Diptera; family Muscidae; genus Musca; species Musca vetustissima. The sequence continues at coordinate 31,722 of NW_026881552.1, read as the reverse complement.
TAATTTTTGTAAATTGTGTTTAAAATGTTATTAAGGTGGCTTATTTGGAACGAAAAAAAGGAAAAATATATATAGATACTAGAGGGCCCGGCAAACGTTGTCTTGCCTAACAATATTGTTGATGTATAATTTTCGGCATTTTAGTTTGGTTTTATACCCTCCATCATAAGGTGAAGTGTATATATTTTTGTAACATCTTGGTAATTATCAGAGCACACATAGGGTAACATTACAAAACTGAATTTGATGTTTATGAGTGAGTTTTGTTGCTCCCTCCACGATTTAAGATATAAATTTGATATTTGCATATACATTTGTACTATTCATAAGATGGCGTAGCGTTGTCCTGGTGAAACACGACACCTCCCCTGTTGACAAATTCTGGTCAATTGCTATCTTCAAACGGTACAGTTGTTGGCAATAGAGATCAGAATTTAGCGTTTGGCCATATGAAAGCAACTCATAACAAATAATCCCCTTCCAGTCCCACCAAATGCGTAGCAGAACCTTCCTGGTCGTTAGTCCTGGTTTGGTCACCGTTTGAGGTGCTTCACCGCACTTTGACCACGATCGTTTTTGCATAGGGTTATCGTATGTGATCTATTTCTCATTTCCAGTCACCATCCGTTTATAAAAAGTAGAGTATCTCATTCCGTTTGGTCAAGGCTTCGCAGATGGAAATTCGATCCATTCCATTTTTTCTGTTAATTGGTGAGGCACCCAAACATTGAGCTTCTTTTTGAATCCAGCTTTGTGTGAATGGTTTAATTTTTAGCTCCTGGACGATGTTACGACATACCTGTAAAATTCGATCGTTCCACCGGTCTAATGGATTTCTTTTTCCCAAACCTAATATTAGGGATACTTATTGGGCAGAAATTCTCCCTAATTAGAATTTTCCATATTGACTCAAGTATTCGGATATCCCCATTTAACGGCGGGATATCCCCATTTAGGGAGTGTTTCAGCCGAAGTGCTGTAATGTTTTATTTTGGATGAAGAAAACCTGTTTACAAAAAATTATCAATATTGGTGCAAATTGGTCCGGGTAGCCCCATATATTGATATACATATAATGATATACTCTTATTGTTCGGTATTTTCTCATGTGGTATTAGTACCCAGTAGATAGTGTCTTGCAGACAACATTAACGAATCGTGCAAGACAATGGCAATTCCTTGAAGACACTTGGCAGACAACAATGTGAGATCCTTGACGAAATTTTCACACAAGTGTCGCAGTATTCATGCAAGACAACTTGGGCGACAAGGTAAGCGAAGTTGTCGTTGACGACAACTTCGGCGACAAAATTCCCTACTTTTCGTTGACGACTATGTCGTTTACACAGTCGTTAGCGACTGAATACCCATTGTCATCAATCATACCCCATTAAAAATTCAAATAAAAAAATATATATACATTTTCAATTTATATTTTTATAGCATGTAATTTATTATATAACATTGCATTTACGTTGATAATAATATAAATAAACACATTGCATGATAAGTTGTCGAGATGATTTTCTCCATTTTAACATCGTCTGTAAAGAAACAACAACATTAAAACGCTTTAAAATATGAAACATCTTTCAGATATTACTTACAATATTTCACCAATTGTCATTTATTTGCCCCTTCCTAAGAGCAAAAGAAAGCATTTAAGAAATGATACAAATAATTATATATTCAGTTAAACTTACCTATTTTAACCGAGATTCTTAATTCTTATATTTTTAAATTTAACCTAAATTTCTTATATGTATATTTTTTCAGAAACATTTTTCTCTTCGTTTCTGTCAATATTTCATAGTACACTCGATTCAGACTATTTTTGTTTTGTTTTCATGTTTCGAGAAGAACGACATTTTCGACGACATATCTTGTGTTTAGTCATGAATGACAATTCCATAAATTTCGTCAACGTTTCGTCAATGAAATTGTCACGCAAGAGAGTATTTTCTACTGGGTATATATCCATACCCATTGTAGTATTGTATGTCATTCATATCATATATCATTCCGTGATATTGAAAGGGTGAAACACATTTGCGGAAACATTTCTATTCAGGACCAAATTTTGTATAGCTCCTACATACGGGTCCCGCGCCATTTTCGGTTTTGTAAAGAATTTGACGAAATGGATGGATCATGGATTTGGCTTAATGTAATAAAAAGGCGCCATACATATTTCCCGTTTAATTTTCAGTATGTTGAAGTTCTTACCCCCCGTTTTCCAATCTACTACACGTACTGTGTAACATAGTCCCCATATAAATGTCCCGGCCGATTTAAAGAATCTACATATCGGTAATTGACATATTAAGGTAATATCATGAGACTCTTTCTTATAACAAATGCTTTTTATAGTTGTTCTCTTTCAATATAAACTTAATTTTCTCTGTGATACACATATGCGATTAAAGACATTGACCAACGATTAGGCATATAACCACCATATAATGGTACATTTTAGGTACTTCAATAATAACATGTTCCTATGATCCTATTATTATTATTTTCAAGAAGAATAATCTAGGGCATGTGTCTTAGAATCAGAACTCTTTTCTGAATCTTCAGATTTTCATCCTTGCATTTGTCCCAAAATGTACGTGAATTTCATGGAAGACGTGTACATACAATGATCGCGTATACTTCTCAATTATTGTTTTGCATTCTCAGAAAAAAAAGTTTCATTACAATGTCAATTGAATAAAATAAAATATTTTGAAAATTTTCAATATTTGACAAATGAATATTTGTTTTCAAAATATTTTTTTTCATAATATTTTTTTTTTTGCAAATTTTTCGCGGTTTTCGAATTTTTCTCACCTTTTAAACCTTCCCTGAAGCTCCCCGAACATTTCAAGACTAAGATCAGAAAAATCTGTTCAGCCGTTCTCGAGTTTTAGCGAGACTAACGAACAGCAATTCATTTTTATATATATAGATAGATAGATAGATGATACAGGCCCCATATAACGATACTTCAAAATATTTCTTGTGGATTTTTGACTCATGTTTAATTACGGATTCACTTTATGTTTATGTTGCGTCCCATTTTCTGTATTTTTGATGCTTTACTCATTCCGAATTCTTAAAGAGAGGAAGAGTAAAAAATTCTCGATATTTGTCATTTGCCAATCCGCATTCATTTGAAACCCTTTTGGAAGGAGGCCCACAGGTGGTTTACAAAAAGGTCTTTTGAACAACTCTTACTTCTCTCCAGTTTTGCGTTTATTTCATTTTTTGTAAATCTCTATTTGCTCGAAATTTTTCTTGCGATACATTTCTTTAATTTTTTAGCTTGTATACATCTCTCTCTCTATTGCATGCAACTATCAATTGTCTTCTAAGTGTGCTAATTTGTGACAGATTTATATGATGACATATATCTTGTGTTGACCAAAAGAGATCATGATGAGGACATCTATTATTTAGCTCATGTTAATGGCCTACACATGCGTTGGTGTTGTGACGAAAGCAAAAATCTATTACGATTTTTTTTCTGTCTGCGTTGCTGTCCTAATTTTTGGGGACATTTTATTTCGTTTGGAAAGGTTAATTACGCCATTGACGTCATTTTGTGTGTAATTGTTATATCCTCCACCATTAAGTCTAGTGTTAACACTAGAAAGACGGAATTTTTTATATACCTATATTGCCTAAAATCGGTCAAAATTACCTCATACTGAAAGAATTTTTATTGTGTAAAGAAATTTTTTTTAACTATTTTTTTAATATTTTTTACATTATTTACAATCATACAAAACCTTGCTATTATTTGCTTTCGGTGGTAGGGCTCTCGAGTTTCCCCTTTTGAAAAATAAGAACGCGGACAAAATGTTCGAAAAAGAGGAAGTCCTTACTCTAAGAGTGAAATCGAATGGAAATATAAAATTTATTTTTCCTGATTTGTATGTTCGTTTGTGTTTCTAGAGTAGCAAACGGGTTTCGATGTTGTTGTACTGATCTTGTCATATAAGAAATTTACTTTATACAATAATAAAAGTAGTTTGACTATTTAACATATCACAAAAGATCAAAATTACCGCTTTTATAGCACATGTGAATACGGGGAATGGAAGAGGGGAGGAAGCAGCTACTATGATTAATAAACGTAGTTCTATGTGCTACAAAAAGTCACCAAATTTTAAAAAGCTGGGTCATAATATACACAATTGTTTTTGTACTTGAAATTGAAAAAGGGTCAAAATGACTGCCTTCGGCAATTTAGTGTTAATTAATGTTGTCGTTTCGGTTTATGTCGGTTTTGTCATGTCCGACTCTCTTAAGAGGGAAGTATTTTTTACCAACAACATGAAATGTCAAATTACTTCTCTCTTTTTGTTTGGAAAATTCGCCTTAAACTCTCAAAATACCCACAGTTGTATGGGACCTTTATGAAGCTATGTCAAAACATGAACATATAATGATCATTTTCTGTGCAGTTGTATGTCAACCTCCACAACCCCGAAATACCTATGTAGAGCCTTTTTGGTTGGAAACTGCGGCCACAAGTCACAAAATACGATTAGAATTATTAGAAATTGGGGTCTTTGAAGAACTAAATTAAGCCTAGAATCAATTGGACTCTGATCTATATGACTCTCATATTAATACTGAATGTCGATTGACATTTCAGAGTTGCGGCATAACGTATGCCTCTTATCATGCTAACTTTAAATCGGTCTAGATTCATATATAGCCTTAAGACTTTATTTTGTTCGATTTCCGTCCGACTTTGATATTTTCCTTTCTATTTCTTTTATTTCATTGTTTTGTCCTGGTGATGATATCCGTCGAAGTAATTTTCCTTGGCTGGTTTCCGTTTCGTTGCACAGCTATGTAACAGAAATGTCCGGTAACTTGTCCACTCACACATTGCACATGGAAAAATGTAAAAAAAATTGTATAACTGATGTAAATGTAAATATAATAGTTCTACAGCGTAAATATAATAGTCCCTGCGGAACGTTCTAACATTACTTTATAATGTTCTGAAAACAGGATGTTATTGCATTCTCACAATTACTGGAAAAAACTATTGGAAGTGTGGGAAATTTGTGTCATTTGTTTATATATTTCTTGTAAGAGAAAAAATATGCCGAAAGTTAAATTGTGAAGATTTTTTGTTACGTTTTTTTTTTTTTTTTTTTTTTTTTTTTTTGATTTTCAAACTGATAACTAAGATTTTTTGTTATTATCCATTTACATACATGAATAAGATAGTTATTTATCATTACAAATATAAATTAGTGTATTACATTTGCAATTTAATCTAATCAGCAACTGCAGTTCGATTTTAATATATTAGAAAAAATGTAATATTCAACAGCATTTGTTTCAAATCTTAAATATTCCAATTAGTTTACCATATCACTATAGAACACAAAACCGTAAATTACACCTAAAACTTATTATACCCACTCAGTCACAAGAACACACAAATTATAAATTATTTAAACTAAAGTCAAGAAATGCAAACTGAACAATAAATCACAGTAGTTTTTGGTTTACCATACGGATTTTCCAGAGAAATGTCAACGTTTACCAACCAAACAAACAATAGCACAGTATTGAATGGAGTAAACCACAGGCATTATATGCGGTAAATGAGATTTGGTTTAAATGAATATATGTCAACGATATATGTAAAGCGATATTCGTATACCACATACAGTGTCAATAGGAGAGTAGTGCTTATTGTGTGGTAACAACTGCAAGCAAATGATGCTTCTATATTCTGAACCGAATACAGCTATGAAAATGTCCACAAGTATTGCTACTACGCCTAGGATATTGGGCAGAAAGTAGGATATATCGAGCAGGTTTTGCCATGGCCCATATATGAAATTATGAAGGTTATAGGTGTATTTCCAAAACGAATGGGGTATAATCTAACATACTGGATTTTTTTGGAGATTGACATACAGCTACGCCGAACATTATCAGTAAACATCCAACGACTGGACATAGTCCCGATGTATAGGGCCCCACCGTTTTTCGGTAGGTTGAGGCTTGTAGCCGCATCTCCCTTGAATCTTTTGAGAATTACATACAAAATGACGTCATCGCTTAATTAAGTTCTTAACACGAAAAGAGAAATTCTTCATGAAAATTAGTACAAACAATGCAAGCAAAAAAATCCTAAATGGATTCTTGCTTTCGTCACATCACCAAGTCTGGGTAATAAATTAACATAAACTAAATAATTGATGTCATCATCATTGCCATGTTGGTCAACAAAGATACAAAGACATATATGTTGTGTTGACCAACAAGGACAATGATGATGACGTATATTATTTAGTTTATCCTAATATGTCTGTCACAAATTAGCGCACTTAGAAGAACACAGAAAATTTTGTACACTTAAGAGAGTTGTATGCACAACGTTCACTTGAGTTACATTTCATAAATTTTTTAAATAACCGCTAAACAGAAGAGAAGTTAAATACCAACGGTTTAAGTGGTTCAAGTTTATTATTCTTATATACAAAATTATTTCCCATTTTTTGTAAAAAAGAAACTGATGAATATGTTATTTCTTCTCGATATTGCACTACCTTATCTTGACTTTTATATTTCAGAAAGATGGTACTTTATATCCCGAATGCAGAGATGTAGGGTCGTTAAATTTTGTTCATACCCTATTTACATAGTATAGTTGTATTAAGTCTGTGCAGAGAAAATAGTTATATAGTCACGATAAAAATTCGGGACTCAAAGGATTCCACACATTAGAATGTATAACATAATAGGTTTTGTAAAATTTTCTAATAACCAAAATTCTCCGTTTCAAAAAAAAAAAAAAATAATAATTTTGTGTTTTGAACCTACAATTCAAGAAAGTCGCTTTAAAATTTCAAGTGAACATTTCAACAACTTTTGGAGATATAGACGAGAGGCGGCAAGAGAGCATCAAGAGGCGGCAAGAGGGCTTCTCAAACTTTAAACGGGGTTTCTCCAAAAATCTTTTTGGGAATGGAGGGTACGATAACTCAAAAACTACTAACTCAATCGATTTTAAATTTTTGACGTGAGTGTATAGCTATCGTATAAACTAGGATAAAAGCAATCGAAGAAGATCTTCCTTATTTTTTAACTTAGTTTAACATTAACTTAGTTTCAAAGGTCCCCCATTTTGCTAATTTTTGAGCAAAGCCAATAGTTCATACCATAGCCAGACATGTACTCTTTCCGAAACAGTTGCAATGTTCCAGTGAGGCGTTATCATGTCCGCAATCAAAAACAAGTACTTATCTTAAATCGTAAATTAAAATCTTTTCTTTTAAATCTTCAAATATGTGCAAAATTGCAAGCCTTAAGAAGCATTGGTATTCATTTACCATCCTATTGAAAAACTTGAAAATATAAAATCGAAAGAGGGGATTTCCCCTAAACCAATTTCAAAATAAACGACTTAATTCACAAAAGTATAAAAAGTTCACCTTTTAAGTTTTAATTATTAAAAGATGTAAAATCCATGTTGTTGTAATGAAAGGCCAATTATGTATCATTTTAGAAGTCCAAAACTTTTCTTAGAGAAAGCAAAATGGTAACTAGCAGACGGGAAGCCTTTCATACCCCAAATCTCAAAGCTAATGACAACCTGATACTATAAAATAGTGTCTCTGAACCAAAGCTGTTTCAGACAATTTTGGGTCTATGTTAAAATATCCGTTCGGCTATCTTTCAAATTGCCTTATTGGATACAAATAAGGTTCAAAAGTTCATTAACAAATATGTATACAATTAATAATCTATTAGGTCTTATTTTAGGAGGCATTTGATTATTTGTATAAAAGAGTATTTGCTGGTCTTATACTGGTTTCCTGTAAAAAGTCCGACTAGTCTAATATTACAGTATAAGAAGCCCGAAAATACTTTATATAGAAGATATGTAGGTCGTATAATAGAAAACCAGGCGGTATTTTGATAGAATGCAAATTGAACTTGTGCTAATAGATATACATTTCTTCGTACAGAGGACTAATACATCTTAAAAAAAATTGTAAATTATTTTTATAGAACACTAGTACTTATTCTTATGGAAAATTGGTAAGTCTTTTTCATATGACTTCTAAGGTGATTATATCTTTAGAATGGGAAGAAGGAGATATTCTAAAGTTAAGGAAACCATGTAGTATTCGCACATTAGATTTTTTTAATCAAGTGCATTGCCTTTGTACGTACATTGATAAATTATTTATATTACATATTATAAATTACCACAACAACACAGAAATGCCAAAAAAGCCGAACGGGAAACCCTATGAAAATATAAGTTCTGCAAACTTATGAAGAGTAAACCCAGCGACATGCCTGGCTGCATTTTTGTTATAATACTTTATTGTTGAGTACATTTTTGAAATCAAAAGGTATGCCGCACACATACATTTTAATGTGATATAAAAACGATGTTTTTCAAAATCAACAACCACAGACATAGATTGGACCATAAATCTGCAATAAATGTTTTTGTGCTATGTTACATTTGACTTTTGTTAATATAATGAAACGGTAAACAAAACAACGTATGTGTGCCACAACGTGTCCTGTACACCCTTGTTGTTAAAATTAATAGCATACTATAACAAACAAAAGAAAATCACTAAAGGTAGCCAGTAGAAGTTCAACTTTTAGCCATAAATAATCTATGGAAGGGAGAGTAAAAACAAAAAGTTCCCTAACAACACCAATGTTCACAGGTAGCGACCCAAGGGATGTGGGACTTAAATGTTTTGTTTGCGGGATTGTATGAGTGTTTAATATATCCAAACTAATAGTGTGTCTCTTAGGCCACCAGCGGACAAAGTTTTTAACTGCGCTTCTGAGTACGTCGGGGACCTTTTGGTCCCCTAACGTTGACTCATAATAAATGCGTACTCTTTAAGACATTAAAGGGTATTTTTATTCCTATGAAGATTTTTTTATTTAATTCCTTGTAGAAATCTTTAACATTTTAAATTTCAGTTTTTTAGTAATCCGTTCTAAGCCCACAATGACATACGTGGATATAACATGAAAAATATGCAGAATATATTTTACCGTAAACCACTTTTTGCACTCTAACTCAGTAATTCCTGACCTAATCATAAATTCACACATTCACATGTTGTGGATAATAAAATCTCCTGGTAAATCCTTAAGCAAATGTGAAAAATTCATGATTTTATTTTACGCTCGAGTTTTTCTTTATGAATTTAATAATTGTTGAGCTTTACGGATGTCTTTTATCATTGAAGATTTTACGAAACATTTGCGCGTCTTTATTTAAATTTTTGCATATGGTTTGAATATGTTAACACTGCCTTAGGAAATTGTGAGGGGGAGACTATGTGTTATCTTAAGTCAGGAAATGGAATATACAAAATATTTTTTCGTATTTGTATAGCAAATCCAGCTAAAGTAAAGATGAATTAATACTTGAATATTGTAGTCAAATACCCAGTAGAAGTAATATGGGTATTAACCTGTCAACATGGTAACATTAACACCCAAAGTTCTACAACACCAATGCTCATATGTATGCATTACTGATTTCAAAAGTTAAAAGACCCAGACACATACGCATATACCTCCACGCGAAATTTATGGCAAAACTTTTGTCTAAGGACTATCATTTATCATCGGGAATTTAACGACTTTACTAATTTTTTTGAAATTCGAATATTAAATGCGATAAATGAAAGCAATCAACAACAAACTTCTACCGATGATTAAATTATATTGTTCAACTGTTGGTTTTTATTGTTTCGTCTGTTGTTGTCCGCAGCAAAACGTTAATAATAAATAAGAGATAAAATTTATCATCGTCAATAAATTGAAAAATATTAAATGGCATAGAAATGTAAAAGAAACGTAAATCCAGCGGTCGATTTTTTATAACATCCCAAAAAATAGATAATTAAAATAATAAGGAATAAAATACGTGGCAACATACATTATCTTACTTTGAATCCTGAAATGTGTTGTTAGTATTTTCAAATACACTACTTGTTGTAATGGTGGGCGTGTTTCAAATAGCCCACAATTTTCCCTCCTCCTTTTTCGCACAATTGATAACATTTACAGCTACATTTTGCCAACAGAGACATGCAGAGGTGAGTGTAATCTTACCTTAAAACATTAATGTAATTCATTGATAAAAATCACAAAAGCCGTCGTAAATTAGCATTACAATGGCCATTTCGAAGTTTTATTAAAAATATCTGGATTTGTTGGCATTAAGTGGCATTGGCTTGTAATGCTTCAAAAAAGACGATGGATTTATATGTAATAAATTGAACATAGTAAAAGATTTACCACTCAATGAAAAGTGAAAATTGCAAATTAGAGGTAACTCGGTTGAGAAACATGTCTGCAATACCCAAAATAACAAAAAATATAGGGTACCATATATTTAGCCATGTTTACATATCTGCCTGTTGATATCACGATATAGGTCGCAATATTTAAGAGATAGCTTTAAAATTGTTAACATGCATTGCTACTAGGATGTTTGGTATTCAAAATGGGTTGTATTCTATTTTCTGGGGTAGCACCCATATAACGGTACACCAATAGTCTGTATTTTGAAGCTACTGCCACTAAAAATATTTTGGAATTACTCAAATTTTCGACATATTTCATCAATATAATTGATTTTAGATTAAAGATCTGCGGTTCTTTTTCTTAGACAGGCAATTTTCAGGGCTATGTTTTCCCGAAATGATTTTTTAGAATTACTTCATATGTTATATAATTAATTACTTTATACCGTAGCCCGAACCCTATCCAAATTTTCAATTCAAATTTTACAATGTCAGCATAAAGATATATTTATATTATGGCCCACACCTCCATCTCTCATAGAAATATTTATTTACTCACAACATCAATATTCAATTGTATGCGGGAAATCGGTGTTGTGCATATAATAATAAATCAAAACCAGTGAGCGGAGCAGTATAGTCGGATAAGTCAACCATATGATACCCTACACAACTACCACGCAAATCAAAATTTGTCCTTCTGAAGTAAATATATACACCATAGAATGCAAATTTTGTCATTTTTCACACAAAAGTCGGGGTCCATTTGACCCTTTATAAAAAAAAAAGGCATGCGTATTATTTGGCCTAATTCTCTTCTCCATGTAAAATTTTGTAATATTCGGGGATCATTATTTTGCATAATTAATACCCTAACAGCATAGTTGTGTAGGGTATAAAAATTGCCTCACAATATTACAGTGATGTTCTTTTTTGACCAGAAAAATATACTAAAGTAAAATATTGTTTTCCATCCGTTTCATCCCTTATGTTGTCAGGGTATTATAGCTTTGTGCAGCCCCAAATGTTTGTAACGCCGCGAAATATTGGTCCTACTATCTATGTAACGCCGCGAAATACAAATCATTACCAAAAACAATATGGGTCTTCTTTGGCCATAACTCATCCTACATGCAAACTTTCTTGAAGATTGGTCTAAAACTTTGGGTCTAGGATCATTATTTTGCTGCGTTACAAACTCTTGGAGCTGTTTTGTGTGAAAAATGACAAAATTTGCTATAATATATATTTACTCCTAACAGCATAGTTGTGTTTAAATTGATACCAAATATAGTGATGTATAAAAATTACAGCAAATATTCATTTACACAATATTACAGTGATGTTCATTTTTTGATTAGTAGTTATTTTATGTAAACTAAATGCATTTTAACATTATTTTATCTATCGAGAACAAATAAAATATATTCAACTAATTTCCATTTTAAGCTATTTATTTTTTGATTTCTTTTTTTAGGAAAATTGAGCAATTTAATATTTATACTTTGATACACTTACATGTGTGTATAATTCAAAAGTGTTTCTGCGGAATTTTTTGATTTGTTCGTGGAAACAATATTACACAACCGCAATCACATACACATGTTTGTTTTGTATTTTTTACCAAACACGTTTTCGCATGTAAATATTTGCAAACAAGTAACATTCCACATTGAATTCCAATGTGGGCAACATCCGCACAAATTCATGAGAACCATTGGAAATTAACTTAAACAACAGATTCATATAGAATGTATTCTTAAATATGAAATAATAAGTATTCTTAAATATGAATTAAATTTGAGCAAATAAAAATATTTTCATTGGTAATAAATAATATTCGAATTAAGTAAACGTTTAATAGTGGTCCTTGAAAAATAATCTTTACCAAACCCACGCCTTATAGTGGTCCTTGAAAAATATTCTTTAAAAAAGCCCACACCTTATAGTGGTCCTTGAAAAATATTATTTAAAAAACCCACACCTTTTAGTGGTCCTTGAAAAATATTCTATAAAAAAGCCACGTCTTATAATTTGCCTTGAAAAATATTCTGTAAAAATCCACGTCTTATAGTGGTCCTTGAAAAATATTCCTTAAAACATTTGCGTTGAAATTTGTTGTTGTCGTCATGTTGTTGAACCAAACGCCCTTGTTTGGTTTTTTGCCAACATTCCGCATACTAAAATAATTATAATATCATTGCTATTAAATTACCTAAAATATAACCGACTAAATGAACCAGCGCTCATAATTTCATAATATTAATGACATTTTTCGTGTTATGCGATAACCAATGAACAAAATTAGTTCAATCTCATTACACTAAATAAAGTAGAAAATTATCTTGTATTCCAATTATCGAAGCTACATGGATGTAATTATATAAATTAATTCGATACAACAACCCAAAACACAAATAGCCATATGCCGTGCTAACCAGTTGTGTGTCTATTACAATTATGCGACATTTTGTTCTCAACCCATCGACTTGCTAAGCTGTCCAGCAGTCAAGGTCACCAGCAACACCAACACAGCTGACAGAGTTAATCAATACAAGTTCAATGAAAAAATTATCAATAATCATTGCAAATGACACGTTTAGTGAACAATGATCCAGTAGAAGTGGTCCAGTAGAAGTGGGAACTAATTATGCTATGCTCTGTCTGTTGGCTACCAGACAGGTCTAAAGCAAAGAAACAAGATAATAGTAATAAGATTTGGTCGGCATTAGACGATACAATAAACACAACTCCCAAGTGTGTTTGAACGACTAGAGAATGGGTAAATATGACAACTGTCTTTGTAGTCATTGCGAAGCATTAAAGCTAAGTTTGGCAGAGCCGAACATTTTATACCCTCCATAATGTGGCGTGCATATAAAGTATCTTAAAGAGGTTGGGATCATCATATGACCGACAAATAGCCACGTCCTCCCTTATATGGAGGATATGCTCAAAGATGTGAAAATATCAAAACTAAAAACCAGTGAGCGGAGCAGTATAGTCGGACGGGGCCGACCATACGATACCCTACACAACTTCCATGAAAATCTAACTTTCTGCGGTTCTATATTTTGAGATTGGGCAATATTTCGCGATATTTGCACACTTTTGACTGGTTAGAGGTCAGCAAATGTTACTAATAATCAGAATAGCCCCTATAATTACTTGTCCCTTCACCGTGGGTTGGGTTGTTATTTTCGGCTTTCGACTCGAAAAGTACAAATAATTAAGTTTTCGGTCCGCTTCATTCGAAAAATTATTATCTGATCATCACCTAAGATTTTAGGCGTTGTCCTTGACCATAACTGGAACCTCATGGAACATTTCAAAGCGATCAGAGCTATATTTCCGCCCTCCAGTGTGGTAATAGGTTACTAAATAATATATGAATACGTAATCACCTGTAAATATTTAAGTGTAACTCCCGCATTCGAGTACCTACGACTATATAATTGTTATCCATTTAAAGGTCAACCACTCCTCTTCGATATAATATCAACCTCTCGGGTCTATGTCCTTCAGTGGTAAATATATATGCAGTTGGATACAATTTTTGTAATTTTTCACACAAAAGTTAGGGTCCATTTGACTCGCTAAATATTGACCGATCTTTATCAAAACATGCATGCTTATTCTTTGGCCCGATCCCCTTCTCCATGCAAAAATTCGCGATGTTTGGGCTAAAATTACGGCCTATGGAGCAACCAGAAAATCAGACAAAAATAAAGTTTTTGGTCCATTTCATACCCTAAATATTAGCCGATCTTTACCAAAAACAATAGGGGTCTTCATTGCCCAGAACCCATCCTTCATGCAAAATTTCGTGAAGATTGGTCCATAACTGTGGCCTGTATCATGTTTACAAATTATAATGGACAGACGGACGGACACACATGTCTAGATCGACTCAGCTAGTCGAGATATGACGATCGGTACACTTAAAGGTGGGTCTGGGACCAATATTTCGCGGCGTTGCAAACTCTTGGGGCTGCACAAAGCTATAATACCCTGACAAGATAGTTGTGTAGGGTATAATAATCAAATGTAATATGTGGGGTTATCTCGAAATATAGAGCCTTGTATCGAAAAAAGGGCCATACTTTTGTAAACATTGACCATAATGAGGACCAGTATTAATAAATTTTTAAAGGGGAAAATTTAACATATCATAATAAGAATAACTCAAAATACCAAAACACCAAATACCGAATAACCGGGTACCGTTCTATGGGAGAACCCCGAAACATGAAACAAATTAATATATTTGGAAGATAGATTTTTATACCCAATGATAATCACAAATACAAGATTGAAACCATTTCGGTGTAGTGGGAGGTATTTATCGCTCGATTTTGTTTAAATGTATTGTCGAAATATCAATGCAAATTTATTAAATTTACCTAACACGAAATCATTGAGTTCGGGATTATGTGTTCTCTTGGCATTCAAAAAAGGTAGACAATGAATAATCTTAACCGACCTTGACTGGTGAAAAAATGTGCGAGAGATAGAGTCGTGGAGATTCCAAACCTTCAAGTGGACTGCATGAATGTGATGGTTGCAGTGCTATTTCTCAACCAAAGAGAAATAACATTACATTTGTCGACATGAAATAAAATAAAACCAGTTGTTGTTATGTTTGCATATAACTGTGACCAATAGATCGACTCGAAAAAAGACAAAAAATTAAGTTTCCGGTCTGTTCAAAATGCTTTGAACAGAAATTTAATTTGTCAGCTCTTCTTGCCAGTCGTCAGCATGTTCAAAATACTTTGAACAGAATTTTGTGTTACAGAAGATTTGATCGTTGGAGTCTTTTAAGATAAGAGTCTAAAATCCCACATGGAACGCTGATAAGACTGTTGTTGTTTGTGTTGAGATTGTATGACGCACACGATGGGAAACTTTCCACAGATCAAATTCTATTATTAGAACAAATAGTTTACTGATAAGTACTTTGTGTTTGAGATTAGGCTAAGAAAGAGTTGTTTAAGTAGAACCTAAGGATAAATATTTTAAAATAAAATTAGTGCCTAACAAACACTCAAAAAGAACGGTCGGCTGTCCGTGTCTTCTTATTTGTTATACAGACGAGCTACGGCTGTCTGTATATTTTTAATACGGTCCATTTCATCACAAAAATTATTATCTGATCATCTCCGAAAATTACAAGCGTTGTCTTTGACCATAATTGGAACCTCATGCAACATTTCAAAGCGATCAGCGCTATATTTCCGCCCTCCAGTGGGGTAATGGATTACAAAATAATGTCTGAATACGTAAGCACCTTTAAATATTTACGTGTAACTATCACATCTGAGTGCATACGACCATATAATTGGTATCAATTTAAAGGTCAACCACTCCTCTTGCCAATATATACGCCATATAATACAAATTTTGGAATATTTCACACAATCTTTATCAAAACAGGCATGCATATTCTTTAGCACGATCACGTTCTCCATGTAAAATTTCGCGATGTTCGGGACATTATTGCGGCCTCTGAAGCGACCAGAAAAACGGATGAAAATTTAATATTTGGACCATTTCATCCCCTAAATATTAACCGATCTTTACCAAAAACAATAGGGATCTTCACTGGCCAGAACCCATCCTTGGGGCTGCACAAAGCTATAATATCCTGACAACATAGTTGTCAAATTGAAATTGACAAATTCAAATTTGTCCAACTGGAATGAACCGAAATGTTGTGAGTAGAAATGACCCTTTGCTTTTATTGAAATGCAGGTTAAATGTTGTCATTAGAGATTTCATATATATCTTCGCTTATGAATTGTTAAATAGTAGTTCAAATGATATGCTTGTGAAGTTTAAGATAAATTGTGAAGTTTAATGACTGACAATTAAACCCAAAATTTTAACCATGTATAATGTTCAAGATGGAATTTAACGGTGTTCTCCTCTGGTACCTATCCCACAAAGTATCAACATTTTGCAATTTTTTGATTTATACCAATCACTTCATCAATTACTTTTCCACAAAATGATCAAAATTGTGCTGAAAATTATAGAAATATAATAGATCACTCGATTTAAACCAAACTTTGGACAACATAATATTTGAACCAAACATGTATAAAGGGTGAAGATGGAACCCATCGGTTCACAGCCTCTGGTACCTCAACCATAAAGTGAATCGTAATATTTGAAACAAACATATATCAAATTCGACAATGGAAATTCGTCATGCCATAACTCAAAAAATTAACCCATGGCGAATTTGCCATTCCTAACAAACTTGTGAAAGCATTTATTCCCATAAAGAATTTCCAATCCTTGAACTCCATTTTGTGTCAGATTGTTACATGTGACATTATTAATTTAGCAATACTTTAAGATATCTTCATAATAATTTAATATTTATACCCTACACAACTATGTTGTCAGGGTATTATAGCTTTGTGCAGCCCCAAAAGTTTGTAACGCCGCGAAATATTGGTCCTAGACCCACCTTTAAGTATACCGATCGTCATATCTCGACTAGCTGAGTTGATCTAGACATGTGTGTCCGTCCGTCCGTCCGTCTGTCCATTATAATTTGTAAACACGATACAGGCCACAGTTATGGACCAATCTTCAAGAAATTTTGCATGTAGAATGGGTTCTGGCCAATGAAGACCCCTATTGTTTTTGGAAAAGATCGGTTAATATTTAGGGGATGAAATGGACCAAAAACTTTATTTTTGTCCGATTTTCTGGTCACTCCAGAGGCCGCAATTATGGCCCAAACACCGCGAATTTTTGCATGGAGAAGGGGATCGGGCCAAAGAATAACCATGCTAGTTTTGATAAAGATCGGTCAATATTTAGCGGGTCAAATGGACCCTGACTTTTGTGTGAAAAATGACAAAATTTGTATTCTACGGCGTATTAATTTGCCCCTGAAGTACCTAGACCTAAAAAGTTGATAGTATGTTCAGGAGGAGTTGTTGACCTTTAAATTGATACCAAGTATATGGTCGTATGTACTCAGATGTGGGAGCTACACTTAAATATTTACAGGTGCTTACGAATTCAGACATTATTTAGTAACCCAAAACCATACTAGAGGGCGGAAATGTGGCGCTGATCGCTTTGAAAATGTCCATGAGATTCCAGTTATGGTCAAGGACAACGCCTATGACTTTCGGTGATGATCAGATAATAATTTTTGGATGAAGTGGACCGAAAACTTAACATTTTGTGTGTGTATGTGTGTGTGTGTTTTTTTTTTAGTCTATCTATAGGCCACAATTGAAGGCCCAACATCACAAAGTACCGCCCTCGTCTACTGAATGTTAGTAATATTTGTTGACCTTTACTCAGGTTTCAAGAGGGTGCAAATAACGCAAAGTTAGATTTTCGTGGAAGTTGTGTAGGGTATTATATGGTCGGCCCCGTCCGACTATACTGCTCCGCTCACTGGTTTTTATTATAAAATATTTCCTGTTGGTTTCCAAAATACACAGTATTTTTTCATATTACTTAATCTAATTCACGAATGTTCATAATCATAATGCATATAGTTTCTATGATAATATTTGAATGTAAATTATTTTCTTACGAAATATTCCTCATAAACATTTCTTGTTGAATATTTATTAAAAACAGACACAGTTGGAGAGAAATGAGACCACATCTGGAGTAGTACTTCAAATAAATTTGCATAGTAACGAAAACAAATGATTGTCAAGAGAAAATTAGAGGAGTTCCCATTGACATTTTTTTGTCTATTATATTGGTATTATGTCAAGTACGTCATCATTATTTTTCTATTGAAAATATAACAATATTTCATGGCAAGAAAAAAGGTCATCAGAAGATAATTCGAAATGAAAAAATAATAATGTGCAAATATTGTCACAGTTTGTTATTTATTTAAATATGTCTTACACGTGCTACCAATGAGCTAATCTTAACAAACATCAAAGACTTTGATCTCAACGAGGGGTATGCTGTTATGTAGTACGTTTTCGAGCATAGTTACACTTGTAGATATAAATATGTTGTTAAACAAATTGACAGGGGGATTACAGCTCTGACTTTTTCTAATAAATGACTTGTTTTACCCACACATAACTTTTTTAGAATAGTATTTATATTTTGTTTTGTTGTAAGTTTTAAACATCATACAGTTTTATAAGTAGTTGTGTATTATTTATATGACCACCTACGCCACAGTACATATTTGCTTAACAGTGTAACGTTATAGCTTAGAAAGGAAACTTCAATATCCCGAAAATCAAACAATAATTTATATTGAACTAGTAAGGAAAGAAGTAAAGTTGAACTGGGCCGACTATATGATACCCTTCACTACATTGGGTATATTCTACATATGCATCATAATAGATCTCGGCTTTTCGAAGGAACATTGACATGAAATTGAACAAACTTAAATATGCGATATTTATCTATAAGTAAACCGACAAAACTCAATTTCAACACATGCCAAATTTATAAATTTGGTGTTCAATCAACGTGAATAGTTGGAAATTATATATGGAAGCTATGCTATATCTAAATTTGAACCGATTTCAAGGAAACATGCCAGTACGTTTTGTCAATCGGCCTTGCTATGGGTCTTTAGTGCACCATTTACTTAAAATCAGACAAAAGAATATATAGGAGCTATATGTAAATCTGAACCAATTTCAAGACAACTTGACCCACGAAAAGTTATAGTAAGCTCAGTACAATGTACAAAATTTTACATTAAATCGGACGAAATTATATAAGGGAGCTATAGCTAAATCTAAACCGATTTTCATGCATCAATCTGGACCTAATTTAGAACCATATTCCAAATTTCGTGCAAATCAAAAGATATATAGGGATTATGGAACCCCATTTACCTTAAATCAGTATAATATTAGACCTATATCTAATTCTGACCGTTAGATTATCACCTTCACAGAGGATGGCTATTTTGTGCAGGTTTTGTCTAAAGTCCTTATCTCTTATAATTATTATATGACATTATCTTTAGATTGTGCCATGGTTTGGCTTTCGGATTTGTGGTTAACAATATTATCATTTAATTAATGATTTTCTCATTCAAGTGATGGCTGATTAATGGAAATATTTTGAACTGTGCAAAATTATTATGAATATAATTTATCAAACATTTTATTAATTTTTGGACAGATAGTATTTACAATTTAAAGGATATTTCATTTTAATTTTATGCAATATTATTCCACTTAAATTGTTTAATATTCAAACAACACTAATTGTTTGTAATTTATGTTGTTAGATTAAAATTAAAATATTTTTGATTATTATTAATCATTTTTAATGGAGCAACATCTGGATTTTATTTTTAGCCTTTTGTGGCTAATTGAATTAAATAAATATTGCTGATGGCATCATTTATACATGTTATAAAGTGTTATGGAACATTTTAACAATAAATACAATATAAATCATATCATTTTTTTAAACATACATCAAATACAGGATTATCCATTTCGCAATAAATCTAAATGAAACACAAATGAAATATTTTTATGATAAATATATATTTGTTTATAATAAAGTTTGGACACTGACATTATACGTAAAATACTACATCCTTTAAACTTGTTGCAGCACTAGTTCTATTGAGGTAATTTTCGACCATATCTCAGCCATAACTTGACGAACGTTGGTTTTTATGAGTCCAAGATTTGAAGATTTATTTTCCTACAAAAAGTTCCTAACTTTGCCCTATATAGTTCTAATGATTTAAAATCTCATGATCATGTTGGCCAATTGATATTGTCCACACAGGAAATCACGCGGCCTGTAATTGTCTCTTGCAACAAAACCATATTCTCTCGAAATTCGGTTATCATATTACCATAACGCTCGGCATTGGCAATGAAATTTGTTATATCGTCGTTTGTGATGAAATGATGTCCTATCACATCTTCAGAGCAAATAGCGCAGCAAACTGAAACTTTTTCTGGATGTAATAACCGCAATTACTTGAGGATTCTCAGAAATGTAAATACGACTATTTGGTTTATTGGCATACTCACCTAGTGAGAAATGTGCTTCATCATTGAAGAAAATGCTGTTAGAAAAATTACCGAACATCACGTATCTACGACGTTTTGAATGGCTAGCTGGTTTCAGTTTTTGCGTGTCCTGGACTTTATAGAGATTTATGTGACGATGTAAGTGCAATACGAACCAGTAAGGAAAGTAGTAAAGTCGGGCGGGGCCGACTATATTATACCCTTCACCACTTTGGGTATATTCTACATATGGGTATTCTCATATATTTTTTTAATTCCATTAAAAACAATTGTTTTAATTTGATCTTTATCAATAAATGAACCGACTAACATCAATCCATATGCATGCTTTTCTGCAACCTATGCTAAATTGCAATGGGACAAATTTGGGTAAATCCATTTATAGCACACTTGATACACACTATTCGATAATATCAATCAGACACCCGTTCGAAATATATATGGAAGCTATGCATCTGCACCCATTAAAAAATCAATCTAGTCTCAATTGAATACGTTGAGTAAAATTTCGTATCAATCGGAGGAGTTTTTTGCACCATTTACCTAAAATCGGACGAAAATATATATGAGCATTTTCATATATAAATCTGCATTTTCAGGAAAATTAACACACATCATTCTAGACTTAAGTCAGTACGCTATGTCAAATTTCGTTCAAATCGAATGGTATATAGGGACTTTGCCACACCATTTACCTTAAATCGGAAAAAATATATATGGGAGCTATATCAAAATCTAAACCAATTTTCACGAAACTTGGCAGACATGTCTCCAGACCCAATTCAGAACGCTGTGCCAAATTTCATGCAAATCGAAAGATATATAGGGTATTGGGTGAACCATTTACTAAATCTTAACCGACTTTCACGAAACTTCGCAGACATTATTCTACACTAAATTGAGTACGATATGCCAAATTTCGTGCAAATCTAAAGATATATAGGGTCTTTAGTGCATCATTTACCTTAAACCGGACGAAAATATATATGAGAGCTATATCTAAATCTGAACCGATTTTCAGGAAACTTAGCAACCATAATTCTAGGCTTATTTCAGTAAGCACATCGAAAGATATTTAGGTAGCTATATCTAAATCTGAACCGATTTTCACGAAACTTAGCACACATCATTCTAGGCTTAATTTAGTACGCTGTACCAAATTTCGTGCAAATCAAAAGATATTTAGGGACTTTAGTGCACCATTTACCTTAAATCGGACGAAAATATATATTGGAGCTATATCTAAATCTGAACCGATTTTTCCCAATTTCAATAGGGTTCGTCCTTGGACCAAATTAATGAGCTGTGCCAAATTTCATCCAAGTCGAATAATAAATGCGACCTGTATTTTGTTCACAATTTAACATGGACAGACACACAGACGGATGGACGGACATGCATAAATCGGCTTAGAAAGTGATTCTATGCATATTCTCAAAAGGAACCATGTGTCTATCTCTATAATACCCTGTACCACAGTGTGGTAAAGAGTATAAAAATGCCTCATATAAGTAATAGAATTATTTTATGGCAAATCTTGGTCCACGTTCATGAAGATAATAAACTTATAAACCAATTGACAATTTTTGAAAATTACATCTGAAATGCAACTACTGTTTGTAATATAAAATACATAAAGTACCTCCCCACACAGTCATGTCGCTTTGCTTTGCAGCATACAACACTTTTATTGACAAATGTGTACTGCATTCTGGTTATTTGAACAGAGATCCACATGACTGCAGTGCAATGTCAGACTACAATATTTCTGCGACCAACACGTTTCCAAAGAAAATATAATACCAAAAAATAAACTACGAAATATGAAGCACCTGAGACAAAGTTTTAAGTCTGAGTAATGCAACAATGGGGGTTTAGAGGTATTGTGCGGCATTTGGAAGTTGAGTAATATTATAATTATTTATGGGGAAAAGTAAGGCAAGAAAATTAAAGTTACGTTACTTACGTGCTCGCGATTTCAATTATTTTTTTTTGGATTTTATTCATAATGAACTGCATTTGAAATGTTTCTACAGTATGATGCAAAGCAGGATATCGAAGTGATTAAAATTTAAGGGCAAGTTGATACACAATCTTCCTCCTTTGATTGGAGCTGGTATAGTTGACATTACATTTGTGAGTATTGTAACCTACCTAGGTATATGGTGAGATTTGGGCTATCAAGTTTAAGCAAATTCGGTAAAAATGATTGACTCAGGCCCTCTGATCTGGTGGATCGTGTAAATAGGCAAAGCAATATTCTCCTTAGAGATTGTGTTGCTAGTATATGTTCAGGCAGTGACAATGTAAGGGTGACGTACAAATTTATTCGTGACGCAACGTTTGTACTGGACTGGTATTTTATATTTTATATATATATATATATATATATTTTTTTTTTTTTGGATTCGCATCTTTGTATTGGAGTTATGTCAGGAAAGGGATATATTACAGCCCTTTCGCATTATCAGTATTCTCTGGTCGTTTTTGGAAGATCTTCGGCCAAGATCAAATTCGTTATACCAGCATGCTGAATAAAGCTATTAAAGAGTGATCCGCCTTACAAACTTGCCCTAAACTCATTTTTGTAAATTTTTTACAAATTATCACATTGCAATATTTATACCCTACACAACTATGTTGTCAGGGTATTATAGCTTTGTGCAGCCCCAAATGTTTGTAACGCCGCGAAATATTGGTCCTAGACCCACCTTTAAGTATACCGATCGTCATATCTCGACTAGCTGAGTCGATCTAGACATGTGTGTCCGTCCGTCCGTCCGTCTGTCCATTATAATTTGTAAACACGATACAGGCCGCAGTTATGGACCAATCTTCACGAAATTTTGCATGTAGGATGGGTTCTGGCCAATGAAGACCCCTATTGTTTTTGGAAAAGATCGGTTAATATTTAGGGGATGAAATGGACCAAATACTAAATTTTTGTCGGTTTTTCTGGTCGCTCCAGAGGCCGCAATTATGGCCCAAACACCGCGAAATTTTGCATGGAGAAGGGGAACGGGCCAGAGAATAAGCATGCATGTATTGATAAAGATCGGTCAATATTTAGCGGGTCAAATGGACACTGACTTTTGTGTGAAAAATGGCAAAATTTGTATTCTACGGCATACATATTTACTCCTGGAGGATGTAGACCCCAGGAGTTGATAGCATATCCAAGAGGAGTGGTTGGCCTTTAAATTGATACCAAACATAGTGATATATCTACTCAGATGTGGGAGTTACAGTCAAATATTTACAGGTGCTTAAGTATTCAGATATTATTTAGTAACCCATTACCACATTAGAGGGAGAAATATCGCGCTGATGGCTTTGAAATTTTTCATGAAGTTCCAGTTATAGTCAAGAACAACGTCTACAATTTTCGGTGATGATCAGGATACAATTTTGGGATGAAATGGACAGAAAACATAATTATACCCTACACAACTATGTTGTCAGGGTATTATAGCTTTGTGCAGCCCCAAATGTTTGTAACGCCGCGAAATATTGGTCCTAGACCCACCCACCGTCCGTCTGTCTGTCCATTATAATTTGTAAACACGATACAGACCACAGTTATGGACCAATATTCACGAAATTTTGCATGTAGGATGGGTTCTGGCCAATGAAGACCCCTATTGTTTTTGGAAAAGATCGGTTAATATTTAGGGGATGAAATGGACCAAATACTGAATTTTTGTCGGTTTTTCTGGTCGCTCCAGAGGCCGCAATTATGACCCAAACACCGCGAATTTTTGCATGGAGAAGGGGATCGGGCCAGAGAATAAGCATGCATGTTTTGATAAAGATCGGTCAATATTTAGCGGGTCAAATGGACCCTGACTTTTGTGTGAAAAATGACAAAATTTGTATTCTATGGCATATATATTTACTCCTGGAGGATGTAGACCCCAGGAGTTGATAGCACATCCAAGAGGAGTGGTTGGCCTTTAAATTGATACCAAATATAGTGATGTATCTACTCAGATGTGGGAGTTACAGTCAAATATTTACAGGTGCTTACGTATTCAGATATTATTCAGTAACCCATTACCACATTAGAGGGAGAAAAGTTCCAGTTATGGTCA
Source organism: Musca vetustissima (assembly GCF_032173495.1). Lineage (NCBI taxonomy): Eukaryota > Metazoa > Arthropoda > Insecta > Diptera > Muscidae > Musca > Musca vetustissima. The sequence continues at coordinate 7,284 of NW_026881552.1, read as the reverse complement.
AGAACAACGCCTATAATTTTCAGTGATGATCAGATTAAAATTTTGGGAGAAATGGACCGAAAACATAATTTTTTGTGTGTTTTCGAGTAGAGTATAATCCGAAAATCACAACACAACCCACCGTGAAGGTAATCTGGACAAGTAATTAGAAGGACTGTACTGAATATTCGAAAAAAGTAAGAAAGAGGTGTTGTTAACCTCTAATCGGACAAGAGGGGGCAAATATCACGAAATATTACTCAGACTCGGAATAAACATCCTCAGAAAGTTAGAGTTCGTGGTAGTTGTGTAGGGTATCGCATGGTCGGCCCCGTCCGACTATACTGCTCCGCTCACTGGTTTAAAAACAAATTATGTAAATTATGTATGTCACAGTGTAAATTGTTGTTTTCTCCTCGACATAGTATTTGACTGAGCGTAATAATTCAATTTCAAAGCGACAGTCTGTACATTAACATTTAAATTGTGGTTTAATGTTTACCATCAACATTTGCGAAAATCTAACATCTAGAGACACATTTCCATTTTAATCTGTTGAATGTGTTTTCTGGCACATGACTGCGAAAACGGCAATTTGTTTTAAGCCAAAAAACGTGAAAAATGTGCCTAAACACGATGCTTTTCTGCACTGTTTGTGGTTTGGGAAGCTTTGCATCAAAATAATTTGTGGTTTATTGTTTGCTTTTATCTTCAACAAATGTTATTTCTTGTGACAATAATCGGGTGATGATTTTTAATTATGTGTTAGAATATAATTTTTATTTTAATCATTGTGCGGTTTAAAGAGATTAGCATTGGGACACATGGCAGAATATTATTTGAAATAATTTACTTTTTTTGTCAGATAAAAATTGCCTAATTTTAAAACATATTTCAGTTCGGCTGTGGCGAACTTTTTATAACCTACACCACGTGATATACATTCAGGGTACTTGATGTTGTAGGATATTCATGCTATAAAAAAATATTGTTCAAAATTATAAACAATCAGGTGGCAGGAAGTGTATGTTGGCAAACTCCACCCTTTAAACCCTATAAAATCTTTGATGTATAAGATAGCAATTTCTTTAATGACTATGATTTTCACCATTATGGAACACCAAAGCATGGAAATAAGATTATTTTTGGGGTGTAGGATTGAGGGTATAAATGTCGTTTTGGAAATTTGTACTTATGGGTACTAAATTTGATACCATGTGGATTTATAGCTGGAATAGTAAACATTTCTTATTACGTTTACTGTTCGAGTGTTGAATTGAGGTATGTAGTTTTGTGAATTTGTACTTATGTGTACCAAATGGTACTAAATTTGGTACAATTAGAATTTTGGGTGAACTGATAGAGCTGGAATCCTGAAATTTTAAGATAGGGTCACTTTTGGGCTGTAGATTTGATTTGGTTGAATCGTAATAATGTGTACTAAAATTCGTACAATTTGGATTTGGTTCAACCGATAGGGTTGAAATTGGGAAATAAGGTTTTTATTGATCGGATTCTGTAGGTAGTTTTGGAAACTCGTACTTATGTATGCTAAATGATACTAAATTTGGTACAATTTGGATTTTGTGTGAAAAGGGAAATGTAATCCTTAAGTTTGGAGTTAGACTCACTTTTGGCGTATGTAGGAAGTTGTGGAAATTAGTAATAATGTGTTATAAATTGTACTAACTTTGGTATAATTTGGATGTGAGTCAACCGGTATGGCTGGAATACTGAAATTGGGACATAAGTTTTCTATTAAATTAATAAATACTAAATTTTGATTTGGATAAACCTATACAGCTCAAATCGTGAAATGTGTGCTTAGTTTTGAAAATAAGTACAACAAGAGTACGTAAGGTAACGTAAGGTAATGGTACCAAATTTAGTATTGAGCTAGATTTCTGTTGCGGTCATATAGAGGTAGTTATGGAAATACATAATTTAAAAGAACAAAGATACAAAGTAACACTAAAATGGTCGATATTGGTGTGTAGATTGATGATAACATATAGATATTATTTAAAAATTCTCACGTTTGCTAACGAAGTAGCGGGTATATGCTAGCATTATATAATTTTTTAAACTAACTTAACTTTTTATTTTAGATTAATGCAAAATTTATATTTTAACTCTGGCTCCCCTTTAATAGCATTTACAGTTTCATTATGTTAAAAGGAATATTTGCGTTTTTTAATAACGTGTACAACGGTAACCCACACTGGAATACATTCATCTTTCATCTTGTAATCAACAATTGTAACATCTGTGGATTAAAATTTAATTAAAACTCAATTTTAATATACGATAATAGCAAAAGTATTGAACATCGTTATCTTCTAATAATAGATAGTTACATTTAAATCATTTATAATTCAATTACAACAGATGTTGTTACCAAAATTTTAATTTGAAAAGTTGAAAATATTTTTAATATTTAATACCAAAGGTAGTGAATGTTCCCTTTAATACTTTTAAGAAAATGTATGGTTTTGATAACGGTGTCTATGACTTTGGGGCGTATACTTTTCCTTCGTATTTCATGTTGTTAATCATCATGCGCACAATGGTAAACATATGGTATATGAAACGGTAACACATACTTCAATTGATTTAAGCAAACAACAATAATGACATATACTGGAAATGCAAAACGAATTTTTTTAATTTTTGTAAATATAAAGAAGGTTTTTTTGTAAATTGTATCTCAATAGAATTTATATTTTAAAAAATTTTAAACACTCTCTAATATAATTCTGTGTGATGATCTATTTGTATTTCTTCAATTTATATAAAACATGTATACGTCACCATGTACATCGTAAAAATTATTTTTCAACATCACATAGATGAATAGCTGCAATTGAGAACTTCCAACACTTTGTTAAATATTGTCAACAAAGTTCTTCACATAGTTTGTTGACATTTACAATAGACTAGATAGTTAAATATTGGCAAAATTTACAACATACATGTGTATGAATACATATATATAAATAAACAGTTTCAAACATTTCAGTTAGTCTTATATGTTAAATTGACCCTTTGTCATAGAAAGGTTGTGTTTGTTTCAATATGCAGTTGGTCATGTGATAAAAAATGTGTCGGCTACCAATATTTGTATAGCTTTAACTAAGGCGACCAGATTTTAAAAACAGATTTAAATATGTAACCATTCATAAAAAAATGTTCCCAATTACCGGCACTATTCAAATATTAATATTTTTGAAAAATATCCCAAAAGAACTTCTCTATTCACCAGTATTCGGATGTGTCAAATTATAACCACTTGGCTGAGAGAATTTCTGTACATATCATTTGAGAACACCGACTGACACTTTTTCACTTGTTTGAATACAAATATTTTAACTTTTTCTTTATAAACAATGATAGGTTTTTTTATGTTTTTGATTTATTTTAAATGGACTTAAACATTTCTCCAACAAAACGTAAGTCATTTCACGTGAATACTTTTACATAGTGTTATTAATAGTTATACCCTTATTAACCTTGGTCACTAAACACAATTCTGGTTGCATCCCCTCGAGACATTATAGATATGTCATCTAAAGAAATACACAAGAAATTTAGGCGTTAAAGATATCAACTGTATGTCTGCTCCATTAGGTAACAAAAAAATCCATAAATGAAGACCACAACAACTGTCCAAAATGGCTACGAAACGTTTTTATTGTGTTGCGCACAAATGTCTTGAAAGGATGTTGGACAAATTAAATCCCCATTAAATGTTTATAAAGTGCACAGAGCCCAAAAGTGGGGTTTGGGAGTAATATATATTATTTTTAATTAATTGATACTCACCCAGATAAACACAAATACCATGCCAAGTTTACAATGTAGCACATATGCGTGGGAATCAAATACTCTTCTTTGTGTTGTTTGTTATGGCCAATGATGTATACACACTTACACACACCATTATTTATCTACACCGGCATTAAATCATTAATCGTTTTATCAAATACACCAGCCTGACCGTTGAAATTCCACACAACACCCGGAGCAGAATGAAAACTGAGCAATTTTATTTGCCTTTTATTCTTAATGGATGTGGTTGGTTGGTCGTTCGGTGGGATAAACGGTCGGGTACAAACTAAATAAATGCTTATTGTTGTATTCCAACACAGACAGGTACAATAAATCAAATGTTGTAAAGAGGTGAAACTTTAAATGCGGTCTTAATTCTTGGCTAAAAGTTAATGGATTTTGGAAGAAGGCTTACAGGCTGACAGGTAACTAGGCGAGGAAACCCGACGATAGTTTTGTCGGATAAAGTGGAAGTATTAATTTGTTAGGAGAATTATTTAAATGTGTAATTATATTGTCGGTAGATTGTCGGCATCATTTGAACCATTTGAAGGGTAATGTGGAGTTTATATTTTATAATCCCATAAAATTTGATTTGATAGTGTGTTTCTAAGGGTTTTTTGGGAAAATTAAAAATACAAAACGTATTTTTCTCTACTCCTCCTTTCCCCTGCTGTATCTTTAGCTCTAATTTTAATAAGTATACAAAGTATTCTTGTATAATTATACCCTACACAACTATGTTGTCAGGGTATTATAGCTTTGTGCAGCCCCAAGAGTTTGTAACGCCGCGAAATATTGGTCCTAGACCCACCTTTAAGTATACCGATCGTCATATCTCGACTAGCTGAGTCGATCTAGACATGTGTGTCCGTCCGTCCGTCTGTCCATTATAATTTGTAAACACGATACAGGCCACAGTTATGGACCAATCTTCACGAAATTTTGCATGTAGGATGTGTTCTGGCCAATGAAGACCCCTATTGTTTTTGGTAAAGATCAGTTAATATTTAGGGGATGAAATGGACCAAATACTAAATTTTTGTCGGTTTTTCTGGTCGCTTCAGAGGCCGCAATTATGGCGCGAACATCGCGAAATTTTACATGTAGAAGGGGATCAGGCCAAAGAATAAGCGTGCCTGTTTTGATAAGGATCGGTCAAATGGACCCCGACTTTTGTGTGAAAAATTACAAATTTTGTATTCTATTGCCTATATATTTGCCCCTGAAGGACATAGACCCGAGAAGTTGATTGTATATCCAAGAGGAGTGGTTGACCTTTAAATTGATACCAATTATATGGTCGTACGTACTCAGATGTGGGAGTTACACTTAAATATTTACATGTGCTTACGTACTGAGATATTATTTAGTAACCCACTACCACACTAGAGGGCGGAAATATGGCGCTGGTCGCTCTGAAATTTTCCAGTTGTGGTCAAAGACAACGCCTAGTATTTTCGGCGATGATCAGATAATAATTTTGGGATGTAGTGGACCGAAGACTTAGTTTTTTGTGCTTTTTATACCCTATACAACTATGTTGTCAGTGTATTATAGCTTTGTGCAGCCCCAAAAGTTTGTAACGCCGCGAAATATTGGTCCTAGCCCCACCTTTAAGTATACCGATCGTCATATCTTAACTAGATGAGTCGATCTAGACATGTGTGTCCGTCCGTCCGTAAATAATTACAGGTGCTTACGTATTCAGATATTATTTAATAACCTATTACCACACTGGAGGGCGGAAATATAGCGCGGATCGCTTTGAAATGTTCCATGAGGTTCCAGTTATGGTCAAGGACAACGCCTAAAATGTTAGGTGATGATCAGATAATAATTTTTCGGATGAAGTGGACCGAAAACTTAATTATTTGTACTTTTCGAGTTGAAAGCCGAACATTAGAACACAACCCACGGTGAAGGGAATCTGGACAAGTATGTAGAGGGGCTGTACTGATTATTAGTAACATTTGCTGACCACTAGCCAGTCAAAAGTGTGCAAATATCGCGAAATATTGCCCAATCTCAGAATATAGAACCACAGAAAATTAAATTTTCATGGAAGTTGTGTAGGGTATCGTATGGTCGGCCCCGTCCGACTATACTGCTCCGCTCACTGGTTTTTAAAGTTTGCCAAATAAAGTCGGACGGGGGGCCGACTTTATAATACCCTTAACATCTTTGGGTATATTCAAGATATGCATCCTAACAGGCATTGTGTTTTTGAAGGACAATTAACGTGAAATGGGATGAACTAAAATATTTGATCTTTAACTAAAAGTGGACCGACTTAGAACAATCCATAAACATGTCATACTACAGCCTATAATAAACATTTCATTTGGGCAGATATAGAGTCGTTTGCTACAATAGGACAAAACTATTTAAATTGATTTAAAGACAATATCAATCGGACACCGGTAAATATTTTGGAGTCCAATTAACACGAAATCGGTCAAAAATTAATATGGGATAGCCTGCATTTTTACGGAACGAAGTTACGTCATTCTATGCTCAATGTTGTACGTTGTGCAAAACTTCATGTCAATCTGACAAACATAAGGAGTTTGGTGAACCATTACAAAAAAACAGTGAGCGGAGCAGTATAGTCGGTCGGGGCCGACCATAGGATACCATACACAACTACCACGGAACTCTAACATTCTGCGGATGTTAATTCCGAGCCTGGGCAATATTTCGTGATATTTGCACCCCTCGCCCGATTAGAGGTCAAGAGAATCCCTTCCTTACTCTGACGAATACTAATATTCAGTACAATCCTTCTAATTACTTGCCCAGATTCCCTTCAACGAATACTAATATTCAGTACAATCCTTCTAATTACTTGCCCAGATTCCCTTCAACGTGGTTTGTGTTGCGATCATCTTGGGTTTTAATTGTGGCTTATAGATCACTTCATATAGTCCACTTCATACCAAAATTATCACCAAAAAAAATTATAGGCGTTATCCTTGACCATAACTGGAACTTCATAGAAAGTTTGATTTGAAATCCGCGATATATTTCCGCCCTCTAGTGTGGTAATGGGTTACTAAGTAATATTTGAATACGTAGACACCTGTAAATATTTAAGTGTATCTCCCACATCCGAGTATATACGACAATATAATTGGTATCAATTTAGTAGTCAACCACTCCTCTTGGATATAATATCAACTTCTCGGGTCTATGTCCTTCAGGAGTAAACATATACTCCATAGAATACAAATTTTGCCATTTTTCACAAATGGACCCTGTCGTTTGTGTGAAAAATTACAAAATTTTTATTCTGGGGCGTATATACTTCCTCCTGAAGGACATGTACTCCAGATGTTGATAGTATGTCCAAGATGAGTTGTTGACCTTCAAATTGATACCAATTATATGGCTGTATGTACTCCGATGCGGGAGTTATACGTAATTAAAATTATGGCGTAAAAATTCTCTTCAAGAAAAAAACATTTTGGAAAATAT